>NW_019154088.1:12567259-12720365 GCF_002288905.1 Enhydra lutris kenyoni | reverse complement strand
TTATTTATTTATTTTTAAAAAGATTTTATTTATTTGACAGAGAGAGAGATCACAAGTGGGCAGAGAGGCAGGCAAAGGGGGGCGGGGAGCAGGCTTCCTGCTGAGCAGAGAGCCCTACTCGGAGCTCCATCTCAGGACCCTGAGATCATGACCTGAGCCGAAGGCAGAGTCTTAACCCTCTGAGCCACCCAGGCGCCCCCCCTAAATACATTTAAATGGATTCCTGGATTTTGATTGGGTAGTGAAGATACAGTTTGTATTTACTTTCAGATAGTGGAGCTGTTAAAAAATTTTTTTTGTACACCAAATAACTGTTCTTGCCATTACTATTATAGTTTCAGTTGTGTTTGCCACCAAAAATAAAACTGGCTCTGACACACAAGAATCAAACACAAGAATTCTAAAATTCATTTTAATTTGGCAGTGAGCACATCTATATGCATGATTTTCCTACTAATGCTTGTGGGAACTTAATCAAATGGATGATCTTCTATATGTGAAAGAATTTTAGATTCAGAAGGATCCTAACACATAATCTAGTCTGACTTTAAAATTTTAGAGATTAAGAAAAAATTGGTATTGATTGCATTATAAAATTAATTTCCTTTTGGGAAATCAGAAAGCATGTGACTTATTTTAAGCAACTGTATTCACTTTGTCATGGCATGTTCTTTTTCTTTTTTTAAAGATTTTATTTATTTATTAGAGGGAGAGAGAGAGAGAATCACAAGTAGGCAGAGCATCAGTCAGAGGGAGAGGCAGAAGCAGACTTCCCGCCAAGCAAGGAGCCTGATGCAGGGCTCAATCCCAGGACTCTGAGATCATGACCTGAGCCGAAGGCAGACACTTAACTGACTGAGCAACCCGGGAGCCCCAGTCATGGGCTATTTTGTTCAGTCTTTTAATTATCTTGACATAAGTGGTGTGCTTTCTAAATGCAGACAATTTGATTTACTCTAACAGTTGTCTTCATAGTTAAAGAAATTGTTCTCCCTTTTCAGTGAAGTATTGCTTATCTATTTATTGGCTGCTAATAGAGTTTCTAGATACTTTACTTGATTAGAAGGTCGTACTGTTAATTGATATGTCCGCCTCAGTATGTCTTAGAATAGAGGATAAATAGAATTAGTGTTCTGTTTGTTGAACATAGACTTTCCCTCAGTGGCTCTACAACAAATATGAAGTTAAATTGTATTAATGAAATGCCTCATTCAAGTGCTTTGAATGTCTCAGAGAGAGGGGCCTTGGAATGGATATCATTCTGTCACCCAAAAAATACTTATTGAGTATCTCATGTGGTAGACACTAGGCCAAGCACAGAGGATGAGGAAGGAAAGGCAAGGCTCCCAGGATCCAGGTTCTAGGTAAGAGAGCATTGTTGCTGTACTCCCCTTCCTGGACTATCGTCAGTGGTGGAGGTACTCTTTGCTCTACTGAGTGTTTTTCTTAACCCAGGCCCATGCCAGTTGCTTGGTGGTGGAACCTATTGGCCCTTTTGTCTACTATTATTATTATATTGATTAAGACAGATGCTTTAGGAAAAATTTGAATTAGTTGGATTGAAAAATCCTGGGAGATATTAAATCTATCAGCAGTTGGTTTAGCTGGAATGATTTATTGACTTTGAGAAATATTGACTGAATTTAGATAAAAAACAAACAGTAGACGATTTCCTACTTTGGATAAGCCTTAATTTCTAAATAAGTAAGAAGAGTCACTAGCGCAGAGTAGAAATATTTATTTAATCTTTGCATGCATCTTTATATAAGCATAAACATGATGGAAGAAATCACAAAGGAAAAGATGAAAAGATTTATCACATAAAATTAAAAATTCATGTCAAAACATCGAAAACAAAGGCTGGAAGACAAGCAAAAATTCGGGAGAAAAATCTGCAGCTAATATGGCAAAAGATTGATATCCTTAGTAATAACCATAAAAACTCCTTATATAAACACTAAAAAAGAACCCATTTGGTCAATGAGAAAAATGCCCCCAAACGGACAATACGATCAGTAGTGACAGTTTGCTGATAAACATGTGGAAAATGTTAACTTCACCTTCCTTAGTAAGCAAGAAACTATAAGTGAACATAAGATGCCAGGTTTAGGATTTAGGTTAGCAAAAGCAAACAAATAATTCTCAGTAATTATGGTAAGAATACTGAGTGCAAGTTTACATTGGTATCTCAATGTACTTTTCATCTTCAACTTACTCTCTATCTTGCTTAAACTGGCTTTTAACTTGAGAAAGAAGTAAACGTCCCATTTCATTCTGATGGACAGATAGCAATGTGGTAAAATATTAAGATTTAAAGACAGGAAAGCTCAGCTGTGTGTACAAAACAGGATCTCACTCATTTACTTCTCAGATAAGCTGGTTCTTGAAGGTGTCTTTATTCATTTCCAACATCACTTGGGAGCTTAGGTACATCAGGTTGCTGGAAGGTTGAATTTTTGTTCTTATCCAGCTCAGGACTTCTGTCTCCAATATTGCTAATGTTGGCTACTACTATCAGTCCCTGTTATTCTTTACTCCTTTGAATTCCCCATGTCCTTCCTTAAAGAAGCAAAGCAAACAAGGGGGATCTTGAATATTAGGTTTAGGACTATATAGAAAATGGCTATCTTGTGGGATAGGGAGGTGAATTTCAATTCTTTAGCTTATTTTGTTTGCTAAAAGTCTGGGTGGCCTTCAATAAATCACTCCCGCATATATGTTTTATTTTACAGTAGAATTATAGCAGGAAACATTTTTTGCCTCAAAGAATGTTGATATGACCAAGTTCATGGTTTCATTTTTGAGGTTTATTGTATGTTGCAATATCTAGCTTCCTTCTGCCTTGTACATACTGGATAATATCCCCATAATTTATCCTAAATTCAGTGATACTAGCTATTTATAAGTGAACTGAATTGACTTTCCTTAGTCTGGGTATAAATATGTACCCTGACTGCCTGGGAATTTTAATATTTTTAACTTTTAATTACAGTTAATTATCACTGTCTTTGACTGGAATCCATGTACTGGAAAATATGCTTATAGAGCAACCACAATATAATAGAGCTAAGCAAATCTATAATTTTGAAAATCTCAAAAAACCTTGCGAGAGATAGTGGACCCTTAGATGTGGCAAGAATGCCTTTTTTCAGTATGACCAGAGAAGATACCGTGGAGATACAGAGGTCAGCTTTGATGCTCAAACTCTATCAGTGGATCTGGGGCCAGAATTCTCTTTTACATAGAAGTGTTAGGATTTTTTTATCTGAGCCAATATTTCTTCTACATTTTGAAATATGTATGTTAGTTATAACTCTTTTAATACTCAGAAGTTGAATGGACTGACTGTAACAGTCTTTAGTCATACTGTTTACAAAGCTTGAGAGTCATGAAAATAGATTTAGAGAATGATTTTTCTCCTGTAGGATGAATTACCACAGGTTGAAAACTGGCAACAGCTTTGTAATTGCTGTTGAGTTAGGAATAGCTGATTTAATACAGAAGGCAACACTGATGTACATTCTGCTTCTTATTACATTCTACTGCAATGATACTGCTATGCAAAGAAGCAGCAAAAATATATGTCTGTATTTCTTGAATTTCTTTCCCTGAAAATTTTTCTTATGGTTTTTCTTGTGTCATTGGGAGGGTTCAATAAAAATATCTTTATTTTTAACCGATGTGCCAGAAGGGGATACTGAAAGAAAAATTGAGCATATGTACCTCAGTTTATATCAGCTTTTAAAATAGAACAAAAAATGTTTTATGATAGAGGAAATATACTCTTTATACTATCCTAGGACTCCTACTAGTTTAGCTCCCAGAAAGTGGAGTGTAACTATTTTGATAAATTCCTGTGTCTTAAAAGGTAGGAGACAACCCAAATATCCATGAGTTGGTGAAAAGATAAAGAAGTTGTGGTACATCCATAAAATGGAACAGTACTCAGCAATAAAAAGGAGCAAGCCATTGATAAATGCAGTGACATGCATGAATCTAAAATGCATTATGCTAAATGAAAGAAGCCAGATACAAAAGGGTTACATACAGTGTAATTCTATTAAATGACATTTGGGAAAAGCAAAAATATAGGGACAGAAATCATATCAGTGTTTACCAGGAACTATAATGTGGAGAAGGAATTAACTACAAAAAGATATAAGGCAACTTTTTTAGGTGATGGGAACATTCTGGATCTTTTTTTTTTTTTTAATTGTATTTATTTCTGTATTTGAGAGAGAGAGAGTGAGAGAGCACAAGCAGGGGGAATGGGAGGGAGAGGGAGAAGCAGACGTCTCACTGAGCAGGGAGCCTGATATGGGGCTCAGTCCCAGGACCCTGGGATCATGACCTGAACTGAAAGTAGATGCTTAATGACTGAGCCACCTGGGCACCCTGGAAACATTCTGTATCTTGATTGTGGTAGTGGTTAAATGACTGTAACATTTATCAAAACATGTTACTTAAAAAGGGTGAATTTACCTTTTGTAAATTGTACTTGATTAAATCTGACCAAAAGGTATCCTGATGGGTCTTCATCAGATATTAATTTGCTGAAATTAATGTCTGCTACCTGCTAGCTACTAGCTCCTTGTCTCAGAGATCTTAGTTGCAAGCAACAGAAACGGACTTTGGCTGACTTAAGCAGAAATTTATAGAAAGGACCTTGATTAACTCAGAAAATTTACAGGAAGAATGCAGAGCAGGCTTGGAAAATGGACAATAGCAGCAGAGGCTAGGGAGCACCCAGAACCGAGAATAATACTCTAGAGCCTATGGGAAAGGGTACTGCTGCCTCTGCCTGTAAACTCTTGATGCTACAGCTTGTCCCAGTGTCACCAAGGGAACTTGACACTAGGCATCATTGTTACACTGCTGCCAGTTCTGCCCCTGTCACTTGATACTGGTGCTGCAACTGTCTTAGCTGCTTGCACCTGCCACCAGAATGTATTCTCCTTGGTCCTTGCTTCTTTGCTGTCACAGCTTCAGAGTCAAGGTCTAGGACAGGAGTGTCTAATTGGCCAAGCCCAAGTCCTATGCTAGCTGCAAGGGAGGCTGGAAGAGTAAGTGTCTGATATTTTAAGTTTCTACATTATCTTCCACCAAGACTCCTATATAAGACAGTATATACACTGGGCAGAGCAATCCATTTTATGTATGTATCCATCAAAATAAGAACAGAGTTTTAAAACTTACCTTGTGTAGCCCTTCTCCTGTCTGTGAATAGGCCAGCCTTCTGTTCGTTTTTATTACTGTATGATGCTATTTATGAGTGTGTCACAGTCCGACTTCATATATGATTTCTGATTTCAGGTTTATTTTTTTCAAAGATGTTATTATTTTTTTGAAGATTTTATTTATTTATTTGACAGACCGAGATCACAAGTAGGCAGAGAGGCAGGCAGAGAGAGAGGTAGGGCAGCAGGCTCCCTGCTGAGCAGAGAGCCCGATGTGGGGCTCGATCCCAGGACCCTGGGATCATGACCTGAGCCAAAGGCAGAGGCTTAACCCACTGAGCCACCGAGGTGCCCTATTTTTTTTTTTTTTTAGAGTAGTTTTAGGTTTACAGCAAAATTGTGAGGAAGGCAGAGAGATTTCCCATATACATGCATCGGTACCTCCATTACTTAGGCTGATTTTAGTTTGAAGAGTGGATCTGAATCTGCAGAGAATGACCAGTAATATTTGTTTTGTGCATGGTAACTCAGTAGATGTTGTTAAACAAATTCATAAAAGTTAGGAAAAGCCCTTTTTTTTTTTTTTTTTTAACACACAAGTGTCCTTTAAATACAAAAATAAAGACTACACTTAAAGAATGTACCATGATCCAGTGGGGGAATGTGATGCTAGGTTTTTCACTGGGATGTGTATAGTAGACTAATATATCAAAAATTCAAATGAGGAAATCTTGGGCTTGACATCTCAGAATCTTCTGCGATGATGACATGCACTAGTAAGTAAGGATATTCAGGGGAACCGAAGAAAACACCACTATGTGGAAGGAAGTGAGGCTGCAGAAATAAAAAGCGGAGAGCATAGTGAGAAGCAGGAAAGAGAGAAACCTCTCGTCTTTAGTTTGTATTTGTTCTGTTTGTCTTGTTTGCCAAGAGGTGGTGCAGAGATTAAGGAGTAGCGTAAAATGGAGCACAGATTTGAAAGGCGTCCTCTTGCTAGTAGCAAGGCAGAAATAAAGAACACGGGGTTAAAAATGGATGATGATGTCTATCAACATTTAATTTGGCTCATATGGAATGAAGGAGAAGCACTTGACTAGGCAACATTCAGGACCTCTAATCGGCTGCATACTCTCCCCATGAGACAAGGGAAGTGGCCTTGTTAAAACTCTTAGCACAGGGGCACCTGGGTGGCTGAGTGGGTTAAGTCTCTACCTTCGGCTCAAGTCGTGATCTCAGGGTCCTGGGATCGAGCCCTACATCGGGCTCTCTGCTTGGCGGGGAGTCTGCTTCCCCCTCTCTCTCTGCCTGCCTCTCTGCCTACTTGTGATCTCTCTCTCTGCCAAATAAATAAAGTCTTAAAAAAAAAGGGGAGGGGGGAGAGGGAGATATAGCAGCTTTTTACCTTTGCCTGAGACCTGACGGAAGTTGGTATTCACTAGACCTTCACTTTCTTCTCTTTCAGACTGGTGAAGAACGGACACTTAGGGGGTTCAGGCCCATGCTGGTTTAGTTAGCAATCTGATTATCCAATAGTAGAATGTCCATATGCACTGAAGTCTGGTTCTTAGCAGTTCAGCTTTGGATCGTCAAATGAGGCTGGTACATAAGTAACAGGACTCTAGAGCAGTTACCAAATGGACACAAGAAGTAGGGAAATTAGATCTGCAGTGATCAAAGAAACAATGTAGTGGATCTGTTAAAGCTAAAGAAGTACATCATTGTCAAAATCATTATTTATTCACTTAGTTATTTAAAAGGTATTTTTTGAGGGCCCACCTACTCTGTTCCAGATACTAGTCATGTACAGAGGGACAGCAAGAGAGGCAAACCAGCCTGCTGTCTGCTCTGGAGGAGTTCACAGTCTACTGAGAAGCAGACACACTGAGTACAATCAAGAAATGTTGTGTGCTTTCCCTAACGTCCTGAGAGACTCAAGCATAATTTAAGCTCTGAAGATGGGGAGCCGCGGGGAACATAGGAGTCTTAAGACAAAGAGAACATCAGATTTCCAGCCTGGAGGCAGGAAAAAAATCATGGCTTTAGAGAAAATGACAAAAATCTAAAACTGGCCAACTGTAATAAAAGAAAGGTAGTAGAGAGAAGAAATTCAGTATTTGGTAATGAAATGTAAATAAAAAGACAAAGAGACAGATATTAAAAAACAAACAACAAAAAAAAGAAGTTAAAATACTGCCTGTGTGTTGGATAAGGAACTGAAATCTCATTAAGGTTAAGTCGCTTTCTCAGAATCACAGAGCCAGGGGCACCTGGGTGGCTCAGTGGGTTAAAGCCTCTGCCTTCGGCTCAGGTCGTGATCTCAGGGTCCTGGGATCGAGCCCCACATCGGGCTCTCTGCTGAGCGGGGAGCCTGTTTCCTCCTCTCTCTCTCTCTGCCTGCCTCTCTGCCTTCTTGTGATTTCTCTCTCTGTGTGTCAAATAAATAAAATCTTTAAAAAAAAAAATCACAGAGCCGGTGCTGGAGCCGAGGATTAGATCCTAGGTCTGTCGATTTTCAGAGACTGAATTGTTAACCATTACACATTACTGCCCCTTTCAATCAACAAAAGGTATAATTCTGCACAGTCACTTAAAAATTTCTTGTCAATCTTGTTTGTTTTCTGAGTGATGTATGTGTTGTTAGTTTCATGATGTTAGTTGAGTTTGTGTTTTGTACCTTATTCATGTTTTTTGGGTATATGGATAGATCAGTTACGTAGTTTCTGAGACTGTACCTTAATATTGATTTTTTTTTAATTTTTTTTTTTAAATATTGATTTTCTAAATGTTTCTGAAATGTCCCAGGTATGTTGGTAGTACTTTCTTTACTAACATTTGCCTTTTATTTTTGTTTGTTTATTTATTTAAAAGATTTATTTATTTATTTGACAGAGAGAGAGAGAGACAGGTCGAGATCACAAGTTGGTAGAGCAGCAGGCAGAAAGAGGGGGAAGCAGGCTCCCTGCTGAGCAGAGAGCCCATGTGGGGCTCGATTCCAGGACCCTGAGATCATGACCTGAGCCAAAGGCAGAGGCTTAGCCCATTGAGCCACCCAGGTGCCCCAGCATTTGCCTTTTAAAAATAACAGCTTTATTGAGCTAATTTACTGACCTTTTACTAAATTGAGATAATTTACAAACTTGTCTTTATTAAGGTTATTTACTAATACACAATTCATCCTTTTAAGGAGTACAGTTGATTGGTTTTTAGAATATTCACAAAAATCGGAAACTGTTACCACTATCTATTTTTATACCTTTTTTAAAAAAGATTTATTTCTTTATTTGAGAGAGAGTTAGAGTGAGAGAGAGCTTGAGCAGGGGAGAAGGGTAGAGGGAGAAGCAGATTCCCTGATGAACAGGGAGCCCGACATGGGACTTGATCCCAGGACCTTGGGATCATGACCTGAGGTGAAGGCAGACACTTAACTGACTGAGCCACACAGGCGCCCTTTAGACCATTTTCAGCCCTCCCAAAAGAAACCCTCTGCAGGGGTGCCTGGGTGGCTCAGTGGGTTAAAGCTTCTACTTTCGGCTCAGGTCATGATCCCAGGGTCCTGGGATCAAGCCCCGCATCGGGCTCTCTGCTCAGCAGGGAGCCTGCTTCCCTTCCTCTCTCTGTGCCTATGTGTGATCTCTGTCTGTCAATAAATAAATAAAATCTTTTTTTTTTTTAAAGATTTTATTTATTTATTTGTCAGAGAGAGAGAGAGAGCGAGCACAGGCAGACAGAGTGGCAGGCAGAGGCAGAGGGAGAAGCAGGCTCCCCACAGAACAAGGAGCCCGATGTGGGACTCGATCCCAGGACGCTGGGATCATGACCTGAGCCAAAGGCAGCTGCCCAACCAACTGAGCCACCCAGGCATCCCAAATAAATAAAATCTTAAAAAAAAAAGAAGAAAGAAAGAAAGAAACCCTCTCCATGTTAGCAGACATCTCCTACCAGTAGCCCATGGCAATTACTAATCTGCTTTCTATGCCTGTAGGTTAGCCTATTTTGGACATTTCCTGTGGACGGAACCATATTTTATGTACCCTTTTGTGAATGACTTCTTTCAGTAGCATTGTATTTCCAAAGTTCACTCATGTTGTGGCCTGTATCACTACTTCATTCTTTTTTAAAAAGTTGTGACAGGGGCACCTGGGTGGCTCAGTGGGTTAAAGCCTCTGCCTTCAGCTCAGGTCATGATCCCAGGGTCCTGGGATCGAGCCCCTCATCGGGCTCCCTGCTCAGCAGGGAGTCTGCTTCCTCCTCTCTCTCTGCCTGCCTCTCTGCCTACTTTTGACCTCTCTCTCTCTGTCAAATAAATAAAAAATATCTTTAAAAAAAATTGTGACGAAACATACATACAATTTACTGTCTTAGTTTTTAAGTATAGAGTTCTATGGCATTAGGTATATTTACATTGGTGTGCTACATTCCTTTTTATTGCCGAATAGTATTCCATCATATAAATATATAACATTTTGTTTATCCACTCATCATTTGGTAAACAGTGGATTATTTCTACTTCTTGGCTGTTATAAATAATTCGTCTAATGAACATTAACCTTCCAGCATTTATTTTTGATTTGAAATACCTCAATCATTATGAGGAAGAAAGAGCTTTGGACTTGTATTTTCAGCGACCCTCTCTTAGACGAATGAAGTATTATTGTTGTGCTCCTGGGCAATCCTCTACTTCTCTTGGCCTATGAGCAGGTGGTCTTATCCCCATTTGCAAGATGTGAAGACTGTACATAGCTCAAAGTATTGTGAAATGTAACATTTAAGACTAACAAAGTTTAATGAGCTCTTTACATGGCAGGTATTGAGGATAGAAGCTGGTTTTCAAAGAGGAAGGAAAGAAAAGAAGGATGCTTGCGCCACTGTAGATGGAAAGTTGAAGTTCATCTTGGGGCTTCACCCAGTTTCCTTCCTCTTCCTGTTGCCATCCCTTATCACCTCATCCCCAGAGCTTTCTTGCCACCCTATTGTAGAAGTTCCACTTGGTCCTTCCCTTCCTCACTTTCCCTCAAAACTGTTCGGTATGATTAAAGTATCAGCTTGCTTTGTACCACCCACATGACCAGTAAACCTCTGTTGCTTAGTTTGTTTGCTTTCTTTTGGTGATGGGAGAGGTGTGTGTTAACCCAAATCAGTCTGTAAACGATGGAATGCTTAGTAATCTAAGGGAGAGATTTTTAGGCAGGACATTTATACCATCCAACTTATTATACCTATTTTTAAAAAAAGACACTCAGGGACACTCAGCCACCTGGGTGGCTCAGTCAATTAAATGTCCGCCTTTGTCTCAGGTCGTAATCCCAGGGTCCTGGGATGGAGCCCCATTTCGGGCTCCCTGCTCAGCAGGAAGTCTGCTTCTCCCTTTGCCTGCCACCTCCTGCTTGTGCACACTCTATCTCTGACAAATAAAATCTTAAAACACACACAGACACACACACTACCTGTGTAGGGAAAGAAAGGGGTGTCTGAGGTTCTTAGCGACCCTTTAAGAAAGTGTCTCTACCTTAAAGTCCCACGAAGGAGTGGCTGAATATAAGGCTCATAATGGCATTAGCTCACTAAAAAGGCAGAGAAAGAATTCTCTCACCTGAACCCCATTTTCTAAGGAAATCGTCATTTTAGTGGAGAGTGTGGAGAAGGAGGGGAAGGTCTGCTAGAGTAGGGGACAGTTTTGGAGCTTAGGACATTTAGATAGAAGCAGAGCCAGATGAGGTCAGTATTCCCTCTGATGGAGGGAGAAGTTGGTCACTGAATGCCATCCCACTGCATTCTTGGTAATTACCAATGGTAGTAATTTGTACAGTCACTTATTGTTTGTTGACTTATTATGCATCACAACAATGATTATGCATTGTCAGATAATTATTGTGTTTTATTAGGAAACTGTACTTTCATAGTTAGGCATGTTGCTCGATTACTCTCAATAGGAAACATTACTGGTGGATAAGTGTATTGGTAGTCAGGTGAGAATTTGTGACACTTTTTAAACCATAGCATTCTTTTTAGTAATCATTTAAAGAAGTGATGTGTTAGGCCCTGGAGGTTTTAGAGTGAAAGCCAAGGTTCCAGTCTACAGAGACTTAAGATTTGGTGGGTGAATATCGAATCACCATAATAAACCGTGCTAAGTGTTTATAGTATAGGCAGGACACTTGGGGAACACGTAGCACAGGATGGGTGTGGTCGGGGGAAGCTTTCTGGAAGAAGGAGCTGGTTGGGCACAGAAACTGGGGGAGCTGAGGAACATTGCAGGTGGAAGGAATAGCATGAACACAGGTAGAGGCTTCTTTGCCTGCCTTTATTGCTGACTTGGAGAGGGACCAATAAGCATCCATGGGATTGGAAAGGAGATAGAAAACAATACACTTGATCCTGCTGACAGAGAGCTCATGGTTCACTTACTGAAGATGCATTTATTCTTTTGTGCCACCAGGGTGTCATTTAGTGAATTACCTGCCTCTTTCATTGTACGATATGGTACACTAGTGGCTTGATAAAACTCATGCACCCCCAACAACAATTGACTTTGTTCATATAAAAAAGTTAGGGCCAGTAAGTTGCTATGCATTCTTACTGCTGAGTATATAGGTATTTTTTTAAAAAAAAGGTAAAACAAAAATATAAAGTGAATTTTATGGACAAGGAATCTTCAAATAAAATGCTTAGATATATTCTTAGGTATCATAAAAATGTGATTGACGGGTGCCAAAACTTAGTCTGAAAAGCTCTGTTCAAACCAAAATGTCCACCAATAGGGGATTTGTAGAATAGATGATAGTATATAATCAGATACTATTCCACTTTATTTTTTGTTGTTCTTGTTGTAGTTATTTTGTTTTTTGGCAGATACTATTCTGCTTTAAACATGAAGTTATAGAAGAATGTTATCACCTAGAAAGACGCTCACCATGTAGTTAAATGTCAAAGAGTAGTCCACAGAATGTTCAGTGAGTAATATGAGCTCACTTTTGCTAGAATGTTTAACTGGTAAGCTCCAGGCCTCAGTAGCCCAGGAGAATAAAATAGGTCATATTTATATTCTCCAAGTGAGACTAACTAGTATTTCCCCTCCCCCTCTAACCTGTCAGGTCTTGGTCCATCCTATTAAACTCCCCCAGTTACTTCTGAGGGACTTAACTGCCAGCCATGTTATTCATCTTTGGCTCACCTTTGTTGAAAGATGCTGTCCTTAATGAGCCTTAATGAAGGTACTGTAGATAGCCTCAGGGTCTTGCTAGAGAAGCTGCCTCCTGAGTCCATCAAAATCCTTAATGTTGGGTTGACACAGAGGTTTTGGGCTCTGTTTAAGGGTGGGGAAAAAGGCTTTCTCCTCATCTCTCGGCCATCCTTTGCTGCCGGGGCCTTGAAGCAAGCACAAAGCCCACAGACTGACTTCCTCTAACTGCTCCTCTTTATCCTTTATTTACAAGGGTTCAAGTGTGACCCGTTAAAGAAGTTACCATGTTCCCCAATCCAACCTAATGCTTCCCCCGATTTCACTTGAGCTGGATGGCACCATCACCTGCCTCATTGCTCAGGCCAGAAACCTGAGAGGCATTCCAGACTCCTGTTCCTTCACATCTAGGCTCCAAGTCCTCTTTATTCCTCTGTCTTGCTATCTTGGAAATATATTCATTCTCCCTCTTCCTCCACCCCCGCACCCCCACCTCTCAGAATTCAGACTTGCATTTCTTCTCATCTGGATTATATATATAAACTCCTAATCCTGCCTGGAACTTCCAGTCCTTTTTTCCCTCGGATTAGCCTCCATACTCTATAAGCATGGAACACATAGCCTTCTATGGTCTAGCCATGGTGTATCTCCATTCTTTCTCATGACATTTAGTTTTCCTTACAGATAACTTATTTGGTGTTTCTACTGTGACACACATCTGTGCCTTTTTTTTTTTTTTCCTTGTGGCAAAATATACATTATATAAAATTGACCACTTTAAGTGTATAATTCAGGGGTGTCTGGGTGGCTTGGTTGGTTGGATATCTCACTTTTGATTTTGACTCAGGTCAGGATCTCAGGGTCATGAGATTGAGTCCCGATTGGGGCTCTGTGCTCGGCGTGGGGTCTGCTTGGCATTCTCTCTCTCTCTCTTCCTCTGCCCCTTCCCCCCAACTTTCTTGCTCACACACACAAAAAGCCAAAAGTAAAGTGTATTATTCAGTGGCATTAAGCACATCCATAATGTTGTATAACCATCACCACTCTCTATTTTCAGAACATTCCCATCATCTCAAACCAAACATCTGTGTTTTTTTACTTGCTACTTCCATCTGAATAGAATGCCGTGCCCCCACACTCCCACCCCTGTTCCTCTTAAGGATCTCTCCAGACTTGATTCTAATGCCATCTTGGCATTAGTGTCTCCGGAACTTTCCCCAGTTCTTTCAGACTTGAGTGCTTGGGTTTGGTTTCGTTTTGTTTTTGTCCTCCCCTGCTATCCTGGACATAACTCCTCTCATGACACATCTATGATGTTATGATTGTAGCTTTATGTGGCTCTCTCCCACTAGACTTTGAAGTCTTTGAATGAAGAGTCTGACTGAGTCTTTTATCTCTGCATCCTTCCCTTCCAGCCCTGTGCCTGCTGTGAATAAGTGATTGGACTCAGCTTCCTATAAGCTATGCAAATTAGCACTTGCTCATGGGCTAGCATTGACAGAAAATCAGGTAGCAGGTCTAAAAGAAATCTCATAAATATAGGCTCTTTCCCCTTTCCATTAGATATTCATGGAATTTTGTTTCTGAGGACTGCTTTGAGTATGTAATTTCTCAGGCAGTTGCACATAGTTGCCTATATTTATGACTTTAGTGAGTGATGGGCTGTGTTAGGAGTAACTAGATAAAGGGGACAAGGATTAGGAAGAGTAAAAATTTAGCAAAATGCTGAAAGTATGTGTGGTCTTACATAACCAGAATAGTGAGTTTTCAAGACTGCTTTGTCAGGTTACAAAAGAAAGAAATGAAAGTATTATTTCAGTGTTATTGAAAGGAAAAATCAGTGAAAAGACATTGGAATAAATCAAGGTACAAGACACAGCTTTACTGGCATAGCAATTTTTTTTTCCCCTTCTGTTAAAAAATTTTTTCCCTGAGAACAGGGCAAATAGTTGGAAAAATTCTTATAAGACAGAACTGCTACTAAGTCTATTTTAGAGCCCCTAACTTCACACAGTAGTGGTTTAATGTTTCACCTGTGGTTACACTTCACCTTCATGTGAGATGCTGAGTTTGTCAAAAGAGGTGGGACAGAGACTATACAATTCCTAGAAAAAAAGTTAGGTATGTGGATCTATCTTCCATAAACTCTTATTTCATTTCCTTTTGCCTTAAATTGAGTGAACTAAAATCCTAAGCACACCATTTAAAATCCTGTTCAGCCAGCTGCTCAACTAGAAAGGTCAATCTTCATCACTCCATTTACACTGAACAAACATATTTGTGGCAGCAAGAGAAGAGATCTGAATTGAGGGAAAAAAATGTAGTCCAGTAAAGTGATTCAGTTGTCTAATCAGGCATATGACTTGAACATAATCTGAAGGGTCCTTGAAATTTCTTTTTTTAAAGGCTTGAAATCAGAAATTTGCAATTGACACAACATGAGTCATGCAGATCTGATTGAAGTTCCTGCATTTTCTTTTTCTTTCAACTCCTGGATTATACTCTTTCATTTTCTTTCCTGTTCGGAGTCTAGTAAAGAAAGGAAGTGAGAGTAATTTAAAGTGAAATTAGTACATTTGCATATCATGGAGCAAGGAGCCTTTTGGATTTACAATTTATGATATAAATGACTTAGCAGTAGTTGTTTTTCATACAACACATTTAGAAATTTCAGTTTCAACACCTTGAAAAAATAGTAGCGTGGAGTATGATATACCTGGGTAGGACTTTTAAAGTCATCCTGTTACTTAGATTTTCTTCTTTTTTAATCTTTAAATACTGATTCAACAACCAAATTGTTGTTTGAAGATGCCTGCCTCTTAGAATTTAGCCTTTGAATCCTCTACTGGTAATTTAGGGTCACACTGTGCACTGATGTAACCGAATGTCTTTTGCTCCCCAAATATGTCATTTAAAATCTAAGTAGCAACTTGAAAGAAGGATGTTCAACATTTTTTTTTTTTTCCCTAGCTTGCTTAGCAAAAGCGTTTACTTTAAGGATGTTCTGTTTTTTTTTTTTTTTCTGATCAAAACTGATCTCGTAATTTTGTTGATTTGTTTCAAAGTATGTATAACTTAGAGGAAAATGCTTTTCAAGAAAGCAAGCATGGAAACATGGCTGCTTGCAGGGTACTATGGTGCTCTAATAATTTAGACTTATATTAGCCTTTCATATAATAAAAATCATCCAGTTATTTAAAGAGGAGTAATTCTGAAGCTTTAACCCTTAATATGAGGGAAACTTGTGGATTACAAATATAGAACATGTCCTATATTTATGCTTATGGATTCTTGAATGTTTGGTTGATGGGGACAGTTTTTGAGGTGTACTTTGGAAGCTTTAAGTGAATGAGTGTGGATGTGAATTACACTTTTTAAGAGGTCTGGGTTGTGGACTTCTGAAAAAGAAAGGAGGTGTGGTCTAGAGACAGGAATGAAACTGAGGGGATTTGGATTTCAGTTCTCTGTGAAAAGAGTTAATGCATGCAAAAGTTGTGTGTGTTGAACATGATGTAGAAGATGTAATCATAATGACATTTTTTGAGAAGGTTGATTTCTGATTTTTAATAGCAGAACAGAAAGATACAGAATGAAAAGTTGATCTCTCCCATCCCCGACCTCTAGTCTCCCAGCTTGTCCTCTTAGAGGCAACCATTGCTTCTACATGTCTTGTGTATCTAGAATTGTCATTTTAAAAGATGTATTCCCATTGTGCATGATGGTGCCAAACAGATAGTGGATATAAGTCAAGTTGTATATCTCATCCCATTTTTCATACTTCCAAATGGCAGGGAAGAGGTGGGATTTAGCTCCTGAAGCAGCAGCCTACCTGGGTTACATATGAAAGTTGAGGTATTTACAGTTATACAAATACTTCTATATTTATATTTATTTTTTATTTTTATTTTTATATATTTATATATAATATTTATATATTTTATATTTATATTTATTTATATTTATAAATCCTTCGCTTATTTTGCAAATGGGTGTGAAGTTGACTGGCTTATAGCCATTGAGACTACACATTAGTCTTTTCCAGTATGCTTAAAGCTGTTATCTTTGCTTCAGTCATTCTCCCTTTATGACTCTATGCTGTGTCATAGCTACCAAATTTTTCTCCCCTCCTTTTCTCTGGAGAACTTCTTGCATATTTCATTGTACTCCTTATTGCATCTAGTGAATGCTTACTAAAAAAAAAAAGAGGAAATTAAATCAATGAATAAACATTTTACCTTGTGAAACCATAGAAGTTAGTGATCATGGATTCAGGCTTAGGGATATTTTGAAATTGAGAAGATAATTCTAGGTCACAGTTTCCCAAGTGCATTGACCATGGAACATTTTAAAGTGTAAAAAATGAAATACATGAGATATATAATTAGTTCATGGATTAAAATGCAGTAAAACAGCTTTATAGAGAAGTTAGTTAATGTAAGAAATGATCAAAATTTGAATATTTTACTTTTTTAAAAAAATAGTCTCAATCCATGGGTAAAAAATTTAAGAACAAAAAGAATAAAAAATTACAAAATAAAAATGTTTTAAATACAGATTTTTTTGGTTTTCAAATGCACAGAGAAACAACATTAAAAATGAAAACAATGTTTTTGTATTTTGCACATATCCACTATTTACTATTAGGAACCTTGTTGTGTCCTCATAGCAGATGTAGCATCAAATCTGTTCATTTATTTTGTTGCAGCATAAGCCCATTTCGGAAAGGCTTTTTGAAACAAAAGGAAGAACGTGAACTGCAGGCTTGCAAAAATCTGCTCTTGAAGTAGACAGCTCTGTAACTTATAAATTGTTCCATGGTCAACAGCTCACCATCTGATTTTTTAGAAACCAAGTGTTATGATTATTATTTTCACATTGAAGGATGTCTGGTTTTTTTGCTTGTTTGGGTTGTGCATAGATTGTAAATTAGCCATAGTTCACCACATAGTTTCACCACAACTAAGAGTGGTACCAGTATGCCGTATAAAAAAAATTACAAATATGGTGATATACAATGATAGTATTCATAACATAGACCAGCAGGTATTGAATTGACAATACACATTCTGTGTAACTATTTGTGAGTAAATACTCCTGGTAAATGACCGATCAAATTTTCTTGACATTGTCAGGAACTGTGCTGTTGTGCACCATTTCTTTCTATTTTTTCATTCTTTAAAAATAAACTTTTAAACTAAAGTATTAAATATATATATCAAAAGACACACAAAATAAGTATACAGCTAGATGAGTTATCACAAAATTAACACATCAGGTAACTAGCATCTGGATCAAGAAATAAAATACTACCAGCACCCCCAGAAGCTCCCTCATGACTCACCCCCACTTCTCCATCACTACCTTTTTTTCTACCCGAAGATAATTACTATTTTAATTTGTAATGACACAGATTACTCTTTGTCTTATTTGAATAAGTATTCTTTTGAGTCAATTTTTTCCTCTCAGCATAGTATTAGCCCAATTTATCCATGTTGTTGTGTGTATCGGTAGTTCATCTCTGTTACTGTGTAGTATTCCACTGTGTAAATGTACCATAATTCCAAATCCATTTTGTTTTTTATGGACTTTGGGATTTTCTCAGTTTAGGGCTATTACAAATAATGCTGCTATTTTTTTTTTAATGTTATGTTAGTCATCATACAGTACTTCATTAGATTTTAATGTAGTGTTTCATAAGTCACTGTTTATGTATAACACCCAGTGCTTGTTGCTATACTTGCCCTCCTTAATACCCATCACCGGGCTAACCTGGTGGATAGCTATGGATATTCTTACATATATTTTTTGGTGTGCCTATATGATTGATACATTTGTATGTGTCTATATATAGGTATCTATAATATATCTAGTAGTGGAATTGCCAGGTCCTACAATATATTTATATTCAACTTGAATAATAACTACTACCAAATAGCTTTCTAAAGCTCCTGTACAACTTCAATTCTCCTCAATGGTGTATATACACTATACCGCATCCTCACCAACATGTGTTGTTACCCATCTTTTTAATTTTAGTCACTCTGGTAGTGTGTGATGGTATCTTGCTTTGGTGTTACTTTATATTTCTCTGATGCCTAATAAAAATGAGCATCTTTTCCTATGTTTATTGATGGTTTTTGGATTTTTTAAAAGTGAAGTATCTGTTCTAGTACCTATTTCTCTCTTTTTTTTTTAAAGATTTTATTTATTTATTTGTCAGAGAGAGAGAGAGGGAGAGAGAGCAAGCACAGGCAGACAGAATGGCAGGCAGAGGCAGAGGGAGAAGCAGGCTCCCTGATGAGCAAGGAGCCCGATGTGGGACTCGATCCCAGGATGCTGGGAGCATGACCTGAGCCGAAGGCAGTTGCTTAACCAACTGAGCCACCCAGGCATCCCCCTATTTCTCTTCTTAAAGATAGCTTTATTGAAGCTTAATCCATATATCATATAATAGATACATTTAAAGTGTATACTTTTATTTATTTAAAGATTTATTTATTTGAGAGAGAGAGAATAAATGAGTAGGGGAAGGACAGAGGGAGAGAGAGAGAGAATCTCAAGCACTCTGTGCCGAATGCAGAGCCCCGTATGGGGCTCAATCCTATGACCCTGAGATCATGACCTGAACAAAAATCAAGAGTTGAATACTCAACCAACTGAGCCACCCAGATGCCCCTAATTAAGTGGCTTTTAGTATATTCAGATTTGTACATTCATCACCACATCAATTTTAGAATGTTTTCTTTGTGCACAAAAGTAAACCTTGCACTCTTTAGCTGTCACCACACTCTGCCCCCGCACCTCATTATCAGCACCCTACCCACTTCAAGCGCGTGGCAACAAGTAATCTTCTTCTATTCCTATAGATCTGCCTATCTGCCTATTCTAGATATTTCATATAAATGGAATTGTACAATATGAGATCTTTCTTTCTTTTTTTTTTTTTTAAAGATTATTTATTTACTTATTTGACAGAGAGAGAGAGAGATCACAAGCAGGCAGAGAGAGAGGGGGATGCAGGCTCCCCACCGAGCAGAGAGCCCAATGCGGGGCTCGATCCCAGGACCCTGAGATCATGACCCGAGCCAAAGGCAGAGGCTTAACCCACTGAGCCACCCAGGCGCCCCAATATGAGATCTTTCTTTCAATTAATGTAACATTTTCAAGATTCACCCATATTTCAGCAGGTACTTCATCTTTTTTATTGCTGAATAATATTCCATTGTATGGACATACCACATTTTAAAAACACATTTATCAGTTGATGGGCATTTTGGTTGTTTCCATCTTTTGGCTGTTGTGAATAATGCTGCTATGAGCGTTGGTGTGCAGGTTTTTGTATGTCAAGATACGGTTTTATTTCTCTTGGGGTTGTGAATTATTTCTTAAAGATTTGCATGTAGCAAGACTCTGTAAAGGTATTTAGTGTTTTTCTTAGACATATATTTAAAATTTTAAAAATAAATATTGCTAACGTGTTTTATGTTGAACATATATTTTTATGGCATACCAGTGTTCCAAGGAGCACATTTTGAGAAAGATTTCTGAATGGTCATGCTCTTCAGTGTGATGAAAGAAGGTGTGAGCAAGGAACCAGTGAGGAACAGATAAGTATTAAGTATTGGATTCTTATTTCACAGAAGATTTTTCAATTTGCATTTCATCGTTGAAGGAACTGTTGTCAATGCTGTGTGTTAATATCTTCTTGGAAAGGCACAGTGGGCAAATGAATATTTTAGGAATTCAGAAGATCTAAAAAACAGCCTTTTAAAACAATTAGGAGAAAGCTGTGTGATTTCCAGAATCTTTCTGTAAAGGATTCAGGGCTCTTTATCTTTTAAGATTGTGATAACAATATAGAATTTTCTTGTATAGGCACCTTGTATTGTGCATCAGAGCATGAGTTAGCAGGCCAAATAGAAAAGACATTATCTAGTGGTTGCAATAAAGGCTTTATCCATAAAGTGTTGCCTGTTTTGCAATGAAAATAGTTCACTAAAACTTAATTAGCAGTATATATCAAGTAATTTTTACTCAGAACATCTTATAAATGTGCTCTGATTATAAATCATAAATACTCTTTTGCACTGTTGAATAGGATTAAAACCCAAATTAATCCCAAAGAAAAAGCTTTGGTTCTCTTAGTGACCAAATAGGTGAGTAGATAAAGAAGTACCAGGGAAAATGGAGAACTTGTGTACTGTTTTGGTGGGCCTATTCCTAACATCTGTTTTTTAAGGCATGTTAAAAGACAGAATTCAACTTAAGTTACCATCAAAGTAAAAGTTCAGTTTGATTCCCACTTTGCAAAATCATAATGCATTAATTTTCTACATAGTAATACAGCATTACATTTTAAGTTGCTGTTTTCATATGGTAAACTCCTTTAGTATGATGTATTTTTTCTCCTAATAAAGATGATTAAAATGAAAGACAAGGGGCCGATTATATTTTATTAGCGGCCAAATGTGCTCACTAAATTACATGTGTTAAATCTCGAATTTTCTCATTCAGTTTGGCAGAATTATCTTTGGTAACCATGTGTCCCTGCTGCTTATTAAACATAATTGGACTTCTAGTGTGCAATCAGAATTGTAACCAAAAGTAATATGCTAACAAATTCCAGACTCTCAATAGCAACTTCTAGGGCTGGGTTTCTTAGAGTTGGGTCCTGTTCAGATAAGTTTTACACCAAAATGGATTTACGCCAAATTTTCTGTCTTTAATGTATATTTCATCAAAGTTTCTGTTTACCTTTTTCTGCCAAACCTATTCTGAGAACCAAAACCCCTAAAATCTCTTAATAGCACCAGCACTTAATCCCTGCTAGTTTGATATAAGAACACTGCATTCATGAACTTGTTCAAGCAAATACAGTTCTGAAAAGTGATACATTACCTGGAAGAGTTATTTTAAAGAGATGCTGGGCTTCAGAAAGTTAAGTGTTAATGCCACACGAGGTTGATGGTGCCATAAGTGATGATCGTTTCCCATTCCCACTTTGGCCTATGGTGAGTAGCAGGTGCATTCAGTTCTGTACAGCTTTGCTATCTGCCAGCTCTCTCATGGCCACGAGCATTAGGTCCTCAGGACAAATGCTTTCAGGAGGTCTTTATAGGTAAGTCTGTCAAACAGAATCAGTAGTGAAGCAGCAGAAATGTGGAAGTAGACTGCTGCAGTTTCTATATTCCTCCTGGGATTCCACTCCAGAAATTTTAATTTTAAATCTTAGTAAACTGAGAAGAGTAAGAGCTTTCCACCTCCAGAACAATTTACCAGGACAAATTCAATGATAAGTCTTGATGGTGTGATTCTGGCGAGATTTCAGCTAGAAGTCTTTCTCTCCTGCTTCCCATACCAATGCTGCACTAAAAGCCGCTTTCTTTGTGGGCTGCCACAGTAAGGGAAACAACATGGGCTTCCTCACTCTTCTGGTTTAGAAGGTTTGGAAGTCCTACAGACTTGACTCACTCTGTTGCAAGTTCTCCCTTCTAGAAGGATTTTGTTTGGAGAAAACTAATAGAATGTCTTAAATGTAACAATAGTATATTTATGAATTGTGCAAGCATTCAAATGTCTGTTACTTATAAGATAAGATGTGTTTGAAATAGATAAGCAATAAATGGTGGTTAGGTTTTCATGACAGTTCCTAGAAACTGTTTAGTTCAGGATGTCTTTGCAAAGAGAAGTTGTTATAGTCTAGGATGCTTTAGAATACCTGAACCCACAAAGACACTTTATAGCTTAAAGGCTTGCATTACATGAAGTCCAGTGAGTGAAGTGGGTGAACACTCCTAAGAACACTCCTTGTTATGCACATTGTGTCATTGCCAGGCTTTTCTCCATCCTGTGTCTTGGCCCTAACCACTGTCCATGTCTAGTGGGTGAGAGATAGGCAGGGAACAGTCAGCCCAGAAGCTGTTAGTATCAAAGGCTAAGTGGGCCTTATTTATTTACAAGTTTCTTTTCTAGAGCTGTTTTAGTTGGGGGAAAAAATGAAGAAATGTTGATAAAAATAATACAGGCATACCTCATTTTACTATGCTTTGCATTATTGTCTGTTCGAGGTACTGGTTTTTTGTTTTTTGTTTTTTTTACAAATCGAAGTTTTGTGATGACCCCACCTTGAACAAGTCTGTCAGTGCCATTTTTCCAACAACATTTGCTCACTTTGTGTCTCTGCATCACACTTTGGTAATTCTTGCAATATTTCAGAGTTTTTCATGATTATATTTGTTATGGTTATCCATGACTCACTGAATGTTCAGATGATGCTTAGCATTTTTTAACGATAAAGCATTTTTGGGGGCATATGGGTGGCTCAGTCATTAAGTGTCTGCCTTTGGCTTAGGTCATGACCCCCCGGTCTTAGGATCGAGCCCTGCATTGGGCTTCCTGCTCAGCGGGAAGCCTGCTTCTCCCTCTCCTACTCCCTCTGCTTGTGTTCCCTCTCTGTATCAAGTAAATGAATAAAATCTTTTTAAAAAAGCATTTTTAAATTAAGGTATGCACATTGTTTTTTTAGACATTATCGCACACTGTTAGGCTACAGTGTAGTGTAAGCATAATTTTTAAATGCAGTGGGAAACCAAAGAATTCATTTGAGTCACTTTATTGTGGTGGTCTGGAAAGAAACCAGCAGTATTTCTGAGGTGTACCTGTACCTGCTTTATAGATAGCCTCACCTTAAAATATTCTTGTTCTTAATCAAAAGAGGGTTTTTGTTTTGTTTTGTTTTTTTAGGGAAAAAGAAAAGAGAAATCTTGTGATGAAATGTGAAGAATATGGGCTAGGGAATCAGGACATCCAGTTCTTAATTTTGACTTTGCTCTCCACATTGAGAACTTGGGCAAACACGCTAATCTCTGTTTGCTCATATGTAAGAGGCAGAAATAGGGAGAGACAGTCTCTAAAGACATTTCTAGTTTCAAAATACTACGTTTATAGGAGCCCAATATATTTGACATCTGCCTAGAGTGGTGAGGCTTTTGTGAAATGTCATTGCAGTGTCTGATGATAGTCAATAAAATATTTAAACAGAATGAGAAATAATATCTTACCAGTAGAGTGAGACTCTGGCAAATCAAGGTTATGCCTGTGAAAGTGGAACCTCATGACCTGGGTTCTAGTTGCACTTCACTAAGAACTAATCATTGAGACATTGGGCTCTTGAACTCTTTGGGTCTGTGTTTTCCTCTATAAAGATTAGGTGGTTGTATTAGGTGGCTTCTAGATTATCATTCAGTTCTCAGATTCTACTGATATCTCTAATAGGTATTTAATGGTAATCATAACATCTAAATGATTCAGTTGTCTTTGCTCAGCTGGTGATGGAAAGGAACTGGCAACAGAAAAGTAGACAAAATCAATTATTGAATGCCTCCTGTATTAGACACTAATAAGCTCTGGAGAACTTTCATAGTCACACATAGCAGCTGGCTATGTTTTTTAGGTTTTAGGAGTTCTGTATTTCCATTTCTCATTTATGATCAAGAAAAAAAGCTTCAGGCAAAGATAATATCGTCTCCCATCCAGTAGTGTAGTCTGATCCCTCTGGTGTAGTATGTTGGGAAATGTTTCTTTTTCTTCAGAACTGGTTTTCGCAGTTAGTGATTTTCTAACAATATCTCTAATAATAATGTCTTATGTATTCTCTAATAATATCTTGTTTATTAATGGAACACTTGGAAAGGTGCCTAACATAGCAAAATATTTATTCTAGCCCATGGTCCTTTGTGGTTAGTGAAAATTCTTGGTCATGTGTCCATCTCTGTACATACAGTATCTGAACTGATTGTCAGTTGTCTGATTCCAGTTGTCTAACTGATTTTTCAGTCCCAGAGTGAACATTCTGTATTTGTGGGATATTAAGAAAGCTAGATGGAAGTAAATTTCTGAGGTGCTCATGTGGGAATTGAACAGAAGGATCAAATGAGGAAGAGTTTCAAAGCTAGATGTGTGAGGATGACAGAGTTATTTTCTAAACCTCCAGTTTCAGTGTTTGGGTTGCACTGTGTGTGGTACATTGTTTATGTTCAGGCTTATGTTCAGGCGGGGTACCACCGTTATCTTAGAGCTGAGTTTTTTTATCTCTGGATTTGGGACAGATTGTTTACCCTCCTCATAGGAAGAAGTACAGAATTTGCCCACTTTATCCCTGTACTCCTCCTAATTTAAACAAAGTAATTCTTATTAACACAAGTTATCTTTTTACACTTATCATCCTCCTCGAACTTTTCCCCTATGCCAAAGAGGGGGGCCCATTTCTTGCAGTTACCAGCTCTGTTCTGTGAATGATAGATTTTTTTTTTAAGACAGAACTTTTTATTACATGATGATAAAAGGTGCAAGGTGAGAATAATCTATAAAACTGTATGAACCAATCAACATACCAGACAAGTCTATAAACTCCTAAGAATACAGAAGAGACTGTATAAAATTTTTAATATATAGTGGGTTATAGTAATATAATGTCTCTTTCAGAATTTGACATATCAAATTGATAAAGAGGTCAGTTAATAAGATAATAATTTTGTTTTAATAGATATACATAGATATTTATACTCTAGAATGGTAGATTTTAAAGAAATTTTCTGTCCTACACATTATGGGGATAAATATTTTTTTCATAATTCTATGTGCCCCATAGAGATTATAATAATTATGTTATGAATGTATGGAATTCTCATAATTTCATCTTATTTGTAATTTATGTTAATTTCTAATATACTTTAAAATTATTAATAAATGATTGTGATCATCTAAGAGAAGAAGCCCAAGTTATTTGATGCTATTACTGTGGGTTCACTAAAACCAAGTTGTGTCCAACACAATTCACTTCCTGGCAGGTTTAGTAGATTGACTGATCATGGAAATGCACTAAGCAAAGCTTAGCCAAGACTCAATAGGACATTTGACCACATGTTATAGTATTTTTGAAGACCAGGGGGAGAAGTATGGACCAATTGCTAATATAGTTAAGTGGATTAGTATTAATGAATCAATGCAGGAAATTTTCTGTTATCCCTCTAGGGTTCGCTGTTTAGAACTGCTTGGTCAACACTTTTTCCTTCAATTCTTGGATAAAGTCTTCTGTAGAAGGTGTGCTTATTGGTTTTGTGAATGACCTAGTGTGGGAAGGGATAATGAATACATTTGATGACATAGGAAGATACTGAAAAGGTCACCACAGACAAAGACAACTGGCCAAGTTTAATGGTAGCATTAAATAGATTTAAGAATAAGACTTTGTACATGAAGGAAATAAAAAAAAAAAACAACAAAAAAAACCCCTATACAATGTGCCCCAAATGTGAGAGACTTGGCTGAAGTATGACAGGCATAAAAAAGCAATGTTGGGATTTAATAGATGGTGAGTGCAGTGTTCATCAGTCCTGTTTTGTAGTGAAGAAATAAAGTGTGGTCTTTTTTTTTTTTTTTTAAGATTTTCTTTTTTAAATTTATTTAACAGACAGAGATCACAAGTAGGCAGAGAGGCAGGCAGAGAGAAAGGAAGAGAAGCAGGCTTCCCGCTGAGCGGAGAGCCCGATGCGGGGCTCGATCCCAGGACCCTGGGATCATGACCTGAGCTGAAGGCAGAGGCTTAACCCACTGAGCCACCCAGATGCCCCATAAAGTGTGGTCTTAGGTAGACTGTGTTACCAGAAGTCCAGTAACAACACCAAGAAAGTGATGTTCCCACTCTACTCTGCAGCTTCCAAATTATGAAGAGAATTCAC
Source organism: Enhydra lutris kenyoni (assembly GCF_002288905.1). Classification (NCBI taxonomy): domain Eukaryota; kingdom Metazoa; phylum Chordata; class Mammalia; order Carnivora; family Mustelidae; genus Enhydra; species Enhydra lutris. The sequence goes on along the minus strand of NW_019154088.1, from coordinate 12,694,272 downwards.
TTCTAAGTACAGGGTGCCCTTGAGGAACAACTAGGATTGTTTAGACTCTAGAAACTGTGTCCAGGAAGAAGGTCAAAGGAACCACAATGTTATAGTTCTTTGGAAAGTTCTAGTTTTGCTTTTCACATTTAAGGTGTTTTGCTTTTCTCCCCGCATCAGTTTTATTTGGCTCTGTGATGGCGATCCGATTTGCCATGTGCATAGCCAATTATCCCAGCACCTTTTATTAAGTAGTCTGTTTCCTGCATTGATTTGGAATGCCTCCATTGTCTAATACCAATTTTCTGCAGATGCACTTGACTGTCTCTGAGTTCTGTATTCTGTTCCATTGGTTTATCTGTCTGTTCCCAGGCTAATATCACCCTATTTTAATTATTTTACCATTTCCTTCAAAATTATGATGGCTTTTCTTGGCTCTTTCTTCTTTGTGAATTTTAGAATGAGCTTGTTAAGTTCCACAAAAATTCCCAATAGGATATTTGCTAGAATTGTGTTGATTTTTTTAATAGAGTAATTTGAGGAGAATTGGTACAATTATTCCATCTAGTATTCCTGTTTATGAATATATTTCTCTTTATTTAGTTCTTCTTTGAGTTTTTAATATAATTTATAATTTTCTCTGGCAGAATCTTACAAATAATTTGTTGGATTTATTTCCAGTTACCCTATAGTGTTTATTGCTATTGCAAACTGTTTCTTTTTTTAAATTATATTTTCCAGTTGATTACTACTGGTATATAAGAATACTGTCAATATTTGTAAGTTGATTTTATCTTCAACAACTTTTCTGAATTCTCTGTATTCTTTGTATTGTTTGTAGATTTTCTTGGATCATTTATGAGAGTAATGATTACATGCAAATCATGTAATGTTTTGATATTTCCTTCTCATTTTATATATTTTTTTCTTATGCCATTGTACTCTTTGGGACCACCAAAACAGTGTTGACTAGAAGTGGTGATAGTGGACATCATTCTTTTATTCTGATGATCCCATTTTACCCTTTTAGTTACATTTTTACAAAGTTTGGTATATGGTACTTTCATTATTCTTCAGTTCTAGTATTTCATATTTTCTATTTTGATTTTATCCCATGTGTTATTTTTGAGTATAATTAAAATTTCCTAAACATAGGATTGTTTGTTTTATATTTACATTTTATTACTGATTTCTAATTGTTGACATTGTTCTTACAGAATATGATTGGAATGAGATTTATTCTCAGGAATTAGTTGATGCTACCTCTGAGACCTAATATGTAGTAAATTTTTATAAATGTCTTATGTGTGCTTAAAACCAATGTGTATTCTTTTCTATTTGGTACAGGGTTGTGTGTGTGTGTGTGTGTGTGTGTGTGTGTGTGTGTGTGTGTTTAAAAAATATTTTATTTATTTATTTGACAGACAGAGATCACAGGTAGGCAGAGAGGCAGGCAGAGAGAGAAGAAGGGAAGCAGGCTCCCTGCTGAGCAGAGAGCCCAATGGTGGGCTCAATCCCAGGACCCTGGGATCAGGACCTGAGCCAAAGGCAGAGGCTTCTGACCCACAGAGCTACCCAGGTGCCCCGGTATAGGGTTTTATATCAGTGTGTGTGTGTGTGTGTGTGTGTGTGTGCATGTGCATGTGTGCTTGTGTGTGTGTATGTGTGTGTCTAAGATCAAATTTACCATTGTGTTCAGATTTGCTCTGTCCTTAGGGAATTATTGTCTGCTTCATCAGTTTCTGGTATCAGAGTATTAGAATCTCCTGTAGTTTTGCAACCTCACAGTTGTAGTTTTGTTTGTTTATCCTTGTTAATTGTATCTGTTTTTGCTTCCTGTACATTTGAAAACCTATATTTATTGTATAAGTTCATTATATCTTCCGTGATTTTACCATCATGTAATGTCGTCTTTTGCTCCTATTTTGTTTTATGTCCTAAGTTCTATTTAGTTGTTCATATTGCTTTACCAGCTGTCCTTAAGTTTTTACCAAATATATTTGTTCACTATCTATTGTCAAATTTTCTGGATCATTTTTCTTTAAATGTGTCTCTAGTTGGGTTTGTTAACTTAGTTTTGATAGACTGTCTTTTAGTAGGGGTGTGTACGTGTGTCTAGAGACATTTGAACTCATTTTTGACATTTTCTTGTATATTTTCTCTTCTTACTTTCTTTTGTATTACTCTTGTCATTTAGATTGATAAAATTGTCAATATCCTCTACTGATTTTTAGAGGCATAGATGGCATTTCTGTTCTTGTAAAGGTTATTCCTAAGTTTTTAACATTCACACATATTATCACTTTTTGTTATAATAAGTTATAGATACAAAACTGTTTAATAACAGTTATAGATACAAAACCAGACACAAAATTTTCTATCAAAGTTTAAAAGTGTATGTGAATATCTTCTTCCTTTCTAGTTCACTTCTAAAAACTCCTCATTGAGACAATTCGCATATTTTACAATTTACCCATTTAAAGTGTACAATCCAATGATTTCTAGTTTATTCACAGGATTGTGCAAGCATTGCCACAATCTAATTTTAGAACAATTTTTCCCCTTAAAGGCAATCCTATACCCAGGATTTCTTGTTTGGCCTACTCCACATCCCCTCCCCTGTTCTCCAGTCCTAGGCAACCACCAGTTTACTTTCTGTCTTTTTAGATTCACGTGTTCCGAACACTTCACATACATGGAATTAAACAGTATGTGGTTTTGTTATTGGCTTCTTTCATGTAGCATAGTGTTTTCATCTATGTTACTACTTTTAACTATGAAAAACTAGTAATTTTTTGTAATCTGGAATCAGGTCCATCTGATAATATACTTTATCTGTTTGTGGGACCACCAAGACATCTTGCTTCCTCCTTCTTTGGGCTTTTCTTTACCAAGTACCTCCTTTTTTTTTTTTTTTTTTTAAGATTTTACTTATTTATTTGAAAGAGAAGAGAGAATGAGAGCCAGGGGAGGGTCAGAGGGAGAAACAGGCTCCCCACTCAGCAGGGAGCCCCATACAGGACTTGATCCTAGGACCCCAGGATCATGACCTGAGCCAAAGGCAGTCACTTAACCAACCGAGCCACCCAGACACCCCCTGAAGTACTTCCTAAGATATATCAATTCTTTAGTGAGAAACTTTTAGTGGAAAACTCAGAATCATTGTAGGTCTCAAAATTTCTTTATTTTGCTCTGATTCTTTTGGGTAGCTTAGCTGGGCATTGAATTCTAGCTTGACAGTTCTCTTGTTTTTAACATTTTGGTTTTATAACTCCATTATCTTCAAGGCATCTATTATTGTGGCTTAAGTGTCTGCTGTCAGTCTTTTTTTTTAAAGTAGGTAATACTTTATGGCACTTTAATGTTCTGCATTTTCACAATGACATGTGCAGGTGTATTTATTTGTATTTATCTTGATTGGTACTGAGATTGCCCCTTTTTGGGAGGGGGGAGGGACAGAGGGAGGGAGAGAGAGAGAATCTTAAGCAGGCCCCATGCTCAGCACAGAGCCCCACCCAGGGCTTGATCTTATGACCCTGAGATCATGACTTGGCCGAAATCAAGAGTCAAAGGCTTAACCCACTGTGCCACCCAGGTGCCCCTGAGATTGCACTTTGAATGGCTGTGCTTTTATGGCGGTTTTTCATTTCTTTATTCCTTTAAGGATCCTAAACCTACTTAGTTTGAGGCCATTTCCAGATGGATCTATTGTTTCCATTTTGTCTTGAGTGGATTAATCTCTCAGCAGTTGATTTTGTTGGCAATTGTATTAATATTCTTTACGTATTTTAGAATTGTGGTTTGAGAACTTAACTCCAATGGGAGTTATTACCCATCTCACCTTACCCTACTTTGCCTTGCAATTTTGCCTCCATTTGGCTCCAAAGGAAATTCGGGATTCCTGACCTTCATGATAATGGTGATAATGTACATCCAGCCATTGAGCTAGCAAGTGGATGGCTTGAGTCCTGGCCTCTCCTGCCTCTTATGTTGTATAGCTCCACATAAACTGCTTTTTTTTCCCAGTCTTATTTTTGGAGTTCTGCCCTCTCCCTGGTTTTAAAGCAATGAGCTGGCTCCAATTGCTTGCTGTAAGTGAGGCACTTTTAATTCTCATTAACCTACAGAAGCTGAATTCCTGGCCTTCTTTGTTTGCTCCTGGACTTGGAGCCCATTAAGCCTCACTCACCATTTTGTGTTTCTGTTCTATCTATAGTCTCTGGGAATATTTATTATAACTAATGTGTAACAATAGAATTTATGTAATTTATTGTCTTTTTCCTGGGTATGGTTTCAAGATAACTCAGCATCTTTCTTTCTTCCTTCCTTTCTTTCTTTCTTAAAAAGATTTTTCTCCTGGGACACCTGGGTGTCTCAGTTGTTAGGTGTCTGCAGCTTGGGTGATGATACCAGGGTCCTGGAATCGAGCCCCACATCAGGCTCCCTGCTCAGCAGGAAGGCTTCTTCTCCCTTTCCCTCTGCTTGTGCTCACTCTCTTGCTCTCTCTCTCTACCAAATAAATAAATAAAATCTTAAAAAAAATTTTTTTTCCTCCTATTTATTGAGAGAGAGAGTGAGCCAGCACAAGTGGCGGGAAGGGCAGAAGGATGGGAGGAGGGACAAGCAGGCTCCCCCTGAGCAGAGTGCCTGATGTGGGGCCTGATCCCAGGACTCTGGGACTATGATGCAAGCTAAAGTCAAACATGTAATTGACTGAGCCACCCTTGGGCCCCAACTCAGCATGTATTTCAACTTCTTTCTGGTATTGCTTCTTTTACTACATGAGCTGGAAGGTAAAAATCGCTTCCTAGGTTTCCTTACACTTTGGGCTCCTGCTGTAGTTCACAATTCACTAAGCGCATTCACTTCTATGAGACTCCAATTCAGAACTGAGTTCAGTGGGGATGGGGTGTAGTAAACATGGCTTCAGGTTTGCTGGAGCAGATCCAGTGGCTTAGAGATTACAGGTCTTTCTGATCCCCAAGTTGCAGCCCTGGACTATGTCCCCTAGAGCCCACAGTTCTGGCAGCAACTTCTAATGTCTAACTGAAGCTAAAGCATTGTGGTTTTAGACCCAGCAATCACATTGGTAGCTGCCTAATTCCTGGATGTGGCTAAGGAATTGTGATTCTGTCCAGCACTTAGCAGAGCAGTGCCCTGCTTCCTTAACTTTCTGATGGAGGCAGACATGGCCCTTCCCTCGGCAGGCCAGTTCTGTGTGGATTCTGATAGTGGTTCCTGAGGGCTTAGCATAGAGCCTGATTTCCATATTTTCAACTATTTCGTTGACATCTGAATCTTAGCAACTATGTGTTAAATCTGATTCTGCTTAAAATCCTAGAGCATTTTTATACCTGTAACTGAATCCTGATGAATATAGCAGCTAGGAGTTGACATTGTTTACTTTTTATTTTTTGTCTATCACTGTTACATGAGTAGTGCAGGAGTAGGGAGAGGGGTGTGGGCTCCAAGTGTGAACTTACACAGCCCTCTTACCCAGAACTCTCTGTAACTTACATTGTTTTGTTTTTCAATTTCAAGTAGTTTCTTTTAGATGCTCAACATGTAAAACTGTTGTCTGAATTATAAAACAGAAATAAAATGGTATGTGTTTTACCCCCAAGGAAAAAAAAGGTTAGTATATATTTAAGATTCCAATGCAAATTGATTGGGCTAAGAAAATTTGGAAGATGTAACACATTTTGCTACGATTGGAAGGTAATGAAGCGTTATGCTCTTTGGAGACTATGATGACTTATATGACCAAAACATAGAAAATACTAGCTAGCTACCAATAAATCTTATTCTCCCTCTTTTCTTTCTACTTTTATATTTTATCATAGCCAGCTTGCTAGTTATGTATCTAAAGAAATAAATCTTTTTTCCTGGAATTTATAGAATAAAAATAAATATTTACTTAGCCATCTTTGAAGATGTTCTGAGGTTTTTTTTTATATTCTTTTTATTAAAATGTTATTTGCATTTGATAAGAAATGTTTTTCTTAATTCTCCTGGCCTAACTTCATTACCACCCAAAACTTACCTGTACCACATTGGTATTCTAAGTAATGCTGTGACTCTAGTTCAGGAAGTAAGCAGAAATATCCTGAAAATTTCATGCCTCATCTACAAACTTGTCTTATTGTTCCCTTTCATTAGCAATTACTTTAAAAATTATGCCAGAGTCACAACACAGAGTAATGGTTATAATACAGAGGAATCTAAAATAGTTATGCAATAAAAATGTGTCTATGTTATAATTACAACTTTGAAAAATTATATATATGAAGAATAAGGACTGGAAAGAAATAATTTTAAAAAATGGAAGTAGTGCATGTTTTCGTGATGCTTTCTTAGAGAAAACCATTTGGGCTTGTTTTGTTCATTGGAGCCTTGTTTTGACTCCTAATATCTGGAATCTGCTTTTCCTCTCCTCTGTTTGTGAAAACCGGGAAAACACTTCTAGGTTCCTGGCACTATTCTTGCTTTTTGTGAGATACAAAAAACGATTGAGAGTGGTTGTGTGAATAATGCATCCATACATTTTTAAGAGTAGTCCAAGATGTAGTTTATGTAGACTTGGGAACTCAAATTCAATTAGCCACCATGATCCCTGTCCCCGGTGTTCCAAGGGCCTCCTAGTTCGTTTATTTTTATTGCTTATTCCTCCATATCCCCTTTCCATAGCATCCAGAGCGATACTCCCAAAGTACAAGTCAGATCACATGTCTGTTTTGCTTTAATACTCCAGGGGCTTTCCACCTCATGCAGCTTGAAGCCTGGGGGCCCTCCATAGTCGACTCATCTTTTCAATTTCATTTCTGGTTGCTCTTTCCCTTGCTCCCTCCCTTCTAGCCCCAGTGACCTTGCTGTTTCTCACTTAAACATTCTGTGAACTCAGGGCCCTGCATTTGTTGTTTCCTCATCCTGCAGGGCCTTTGTCCCCTGGCCTGCCCTATGCCTCTTCCAAGTCACTGCTTAAATACCATCTCAGAAAGGCCCTCATGGATTGTCTACATAGTACCTCTCTGTCCTTTTACCCTGCTTGATTTTTCTTTAAAATATTCTCACTACCAAATATTCTGTATTTATTTATTTATTGACTGTGTGCTCCACTAGAATGTAAGTGCAGTCAAAGCACAGATTTTGTCCTCTTTGTTCATGGTTACATCTCACGGCCTGAGACAGAACCTGGGACATAGTAGGTGCTCAATAAGGGAATTACCTTAATAAACCTTATTATTCTTTTTGTTTGTTTGTTTGCTTTATTTCTTTCTAATCAAGGTTTTTCTGTCCTTTTCAAATTGATTTTCAAACTGGATAAAGAAAGAGATGAAATGGAGACTGAGTGCTTCTTTTTTCTCTGCCTTATACAGTAGTCTTTTCCTTTTCTTGTTCTTCTGCCTTCCTAGGCATCTAAGAAGAGCTCTTTTTATTGCTATCCATGAGCATGAATGTCTTCATGAATCAGCTCATTTTGGACCTTTACCTTCCAGACATTTTTTATAGAAATACTTGCCAGTCTTGTGTATATTTCACTTCCGCCATATGGTTTTTTCTTGTATGTTTTGAACAGGTTCTTTTAACATTTGGGTGCTTCATGGGGTTTCTTGTCTATACACATCAACCTAGAGATCTTTGCTTTTTCTTCTTTTAGTGATTGTGTAGTTGAAATTTTTATTTTATTTTTTTTGAGGCTTCTGGGACTTCAAAAATCGTTTTTTTCACAATATCTGAACATTGGCTTTTATCTGACTTCTGATTTTTTAAAAAAGATTTTATTTATTTATTTGACAGAGATCACAAGTAGGCAGAGAGGCAGGCAGAGAGAGAGGGGGAAGCTGGCTCCCTGCCAAGCAGGGAGCCCGATGCGGGGCTCGATCCCAGGACCCTGAGATTATGACCTGAGCCGAATTCAGAGTCCTAACCCACTGAGCCACCCAGGTGTCCCTGACTTCTGAATTTTCTTCTAAAATTTTATTTATTTATTTAATTTATTTAGAGCATAAGAGCAAGCAGGTAGGGGGCAGAGGGAGACAGAGAATCTCGAGTAGTCTCCCAGCTGAGCGTGGAACCTGACATAGGGCTCAGTTTCACGACCCTGAGATCATGACCTGAGCTGATATCAAGAGTTGAACACTTAACTGACTGAGGCACCCAGGTGCCCTACCTCTGAACTTTTGGTAATCTATTTGTTAAACTTTAAACCATGTGTCTAATATAATCAGTTACCTTTTTACATAGGTGGCATCTTTGAAGACTTTTTTTTGTCATTTTTTATAGCATCAATCTATTTTTTCTTGTTTGTCAGAATTATGTCCTGTTTAGCAATTCTCTTCTTCCTTTATTTTCTCATTGTTAATTTCTCTAAAAGTCTACTTTTTTTAATCAGGTGATTTTAAAGATTCCTTACCAAGATAGTTAATAATTACTTTCTGATACTCATTTAAATGAAAGTAGATAGCACTTCTTGGCTACACAGTAAGGTTTATAGACTTTATGAATGGCAATTGGAAGGTTAGAAACATTACATAGGTTTTAGGTTAGACCTCTGGCAAAAAATTTGGATAGGTATAAGGCTAAAATCTGGCTTGGATTTATCCTTTGGTCAGTAGAGGTCATCTGTGCCAAAGAAACAAAGCCGTATGTATGTATGTATGTATGTATGTATGTATGTATGTATGTATGTATTTTCTGACTGATATTACTGTAAAATTTGTAGCATAAAAACAAGATTTTCTTTTTAGTGTTAACACTAGTTTATGTCAAGCTGGTTTCTGCTTGCCTGAGTCAGAGTTGTAAATAAACTTGCAAATCTGTGTTTCCTGTGCTTTGAGGTTCTAATCATGGAAAGGTACCCAAGGAATACTGTGTTCTCTGTCTTTTAGTTCATCTTTAGTTGATCCTTACAGCTGTAAACCTGTTGCTCTCCTATAACTTGTGTAGGTATTCAAAGTCTGGGAAAACATGTATCTTCTGAAGTGCTAAGCTTACAAATTCTCAAATAGGCTTCACATTTCTAACAAATAATACATGTAATGGACAGATTTCTTCTAGAGTCATTTTCTAGTACTTTGAACAAGTTTCACTTTGCCTGTACTAGACCTATCCTTTTTCTCCTTAGCGGCCCAGGGTCACCAAAGGACAGCTTTCCCTTTATAGTGTATAAGCCTCACTTGGAACTACCTTGGAGTAGTTAAGAGTTTGAGGTCTAATCTTTAGAAAAAGAGGGGGAAAGGAATGTAGTCAGAGTCCTGGGGATATAATCTGCATTGCCTGTGTAGGAAGGAAAACTATGGAGGTGCAGCAGAGCTGTTCCAGTCCAGGGGCAAGTTCTGTTCTCCGCCCCGCCCCCCCACAGGATTGATGGGGATGCCAGTCTTTCATGGGTCTCACCTTGCATGGGGGCATAGATGTGGTACTGGTGACAAATGGAAGCAACCTGCTGAGATGTAATGGGTTTAGAGAGCAGAGGATGATTTTAGTCATAGGACAGCACCTGGAAATAGTGCCTTTGGCTGTGGAACCCAAGCTGGAGTCCTGTGGGGAACACCTGTTATAAAGAGTTTGCTGAGACATTTGCTTTCCCCGTGGCTCATTTGTTCCTTGCCAGAGGTCCACCTATGGGAAGGGTCCTAGTCACTAACCTGGGGAAATGCTGTAAGTCACAGCTTGACCTTTCTGCAGGAGGAAGCACAAGTGCTAGTGAAAACTCACAGAGGAAAACGTTGTTCCTTCTGTTCTGTGCTATGGGTAGGTCTATTTTTGTTGTGTGGAAGATTGTGAGGAGCTTCATTCTAAAAGCTTATCCTGCGAAATCTCTTGATGTCCTTGGAAATGACTTTAAGCTGTCTTTCCTTATTTGTAGTTAATGGGATATTGAAGCGGAAATTGAGTTATATCATCATCTGGGGACTGCAGGGAATCTCTAAGGATTACTTTCACTTTTTGTTTATTTTAAATAAAAAAATGCCTTTGAGGTATAGATGGCAGGGTAAAGACACAATGACAGGTATAGCCACCCCTCCTCACTGGGTGCCTCAGTCATGGCACAAAGTTGTTGCTATAGTTCTGTAGCCCTGGGGATAGTGTTTGTGATTTTTTTGCGTATTATATTTTTGGGACAATGCTTCTTGCAGTGATAGAATCTGACTCATAGTAAGTCAAATGGTTTCAGGTTTAAGATATGCTTATAAAAGTGCACTAAAATTGGAGTTTGACTTTAGAAACAAAATTCTTTTTTTTACTATACATGTTTTCTTGAATTAATTTTTTTAAATGATATATAAGCAAGAGATCTCTGTTCATTTCAGACTGGGGAAACATAAGAGCGTCTTGTATGTTTTTCTGATATAATTGACATTGATCCTTGAGGGTTACTTGGATTAAAGTTAGTCTGTAGTCTCAGTTTTTGTGTTATTATCTTTCAAAGTAGGATGGCCTGAGGCTTTAATTTAATTTAATTTATTTTTAAATAATCTCTATACCCAATGTCGGGCTTGAACTCACATCCTGAGATCAGGAGTCACATGCTCCACTGACTGAGACAGCTAGGGGCCCCTAAGGTTTTATAAGGTTTTATGCCCAGTGCTGTTGATTTCTGTCTCTGTAAGAGCATTGGACCTCCACTGACATTTTACTCCTCGCTGCTGTTTAGTTAACACTACCTCTCTTCTTCGAAACTCTGAATGCCTTCCATATGTATGCCTTCTATTCCCATTGAGGCTGAGACTTACATTATTCACTCTCTTTTGCCCTTTTCTTTTTCCTTTTTTTTTTTTTTTTGCATCCTCTGTCTCCCTTTCATCACCCTTGTCAAGATCTAAAAAATTGTCTTTTAAAAAAAATTCTGTCTTCAGTTAGATTCCATTAGATTCCCATTATGCTCAGTAAAAAGAAAGAATGATGTTGCAAATAGGAGAGACCCTAGAGGTAGTCATATAATTTGTTATACAACTATTTTCTTTTAAATTGTTGAATAATGATAACAGTTTGTTTAAATAAGCACAAGCTAGGAATCCCCTAACCTGCTCAATGGTGAATGTCAATGTTGTAATCCTAGTGGTTTATGCCTAGCTTGTATCTTAATCAACTTCATGATCCCATTACTTTTCAATGGTACTTCTTTATGAAATTTAATTTCTTAACTTTTTAGCACTAAATAATGTGGACATAAAAATAGATATCTTGGGGGACGCCTGGGTGGCTCAGTTGGTTAAGCAGCTGCCTTCGGCTCAGGTCATGATCCCGGCGTCCTGGGATCGAGTCCCACTTCGGGCTCCTTGCTCTGCGGGGAGTCTGCTTCTCCCTCTGCCTCTGCCTGCCATTCTGTCTGCCTGTGCTCTCTCTCTCTCCCTCTCTCTCTCTCTGATAAATAAATAAAATCTTAAAAAAAAAATAGTTATCTTGGGTATTTTTTTGATATATACCATTTTATTTTTTACATCTCAGAAGAACCATTAAAAGGTGATCACCATGATCCCATCTTTCCATTGGGGGTGAAATTTTACCTTTTTTTCACCTTGGCACAGCTACTGAAGAAATCAAATAATTAAAATGGAAGTCTAAGGAAAAATGGAGATATAGTGGAAAAGCCAGGTTCCTCTAGCTGTCTCCCTCATACTACTGAAAGTTCTCTTAGAATGATAATTTGGTTGGGTTATTTTTATTAATGGGTATTGGTGAGGGAGAAGAGAACCAACAACAGTGAAGTTGAGATTGTTTGGTAGCCATGGAAATGGAGGTTGGTGATGGCTAGTCAGTGGTTTTCAGTTTCTGGCATGAGCACTGAACAGTACAGATTGGAATTTGGGTATTATGACTTTCATAATAAAAAAAGCATTTATTAAATGATTCTGTGTGAAACATGCTCTGTTCTCTGTGTAAGACAGAATGCTCCTTTGTGGGTGTTTGTGATGTAAAGTGAACAATCACAGAATGAATACTCATTAGGATCAAACACCAAACAGATCGTTCCAATTTTAGTATATGTGCTGCCGAAGCGAGCACCAAACACCAAACAGATACTTAAAGTGTTTATAATGCCTGAGTGCGGTGGTGCCCAATCATTGGTATGAGGAAAGTTTTTTAGTTTAATTAGTCTAACAGTCCAGTGGCTGGACTGTTCCCTTTGCTTCTACTTGGGAAAGTTTTTGTGAGGAAGACTGATTTCTAAAGTGAGTTAAGTGACAGCAGGTTGAAGGATTGGTTAGCTGAGAGTGGGAAGGACATAGTGTATGAGACAATCAAGGGACAAGGATAGAATCATGCACTGGTAAAGAGGATGAAGAATAGATATATTCTTTTTAAGGGTCTTTTTATTTTTTATTAAAGGAATCTCTATACCCACCATGGGGCTTGAACTCCCAACCCTGAGATCAAGAGTTACATACTCCACTGACTGAGCCGACCAGGCACCACAAACACTTGATATAGTCTCATGAGGAAAGAGTCTATGGGAGAGAAGGGAGAGGTGAAGGTCCTTGAAGTGCAGTGACAAAAATGTGAAACTCAGATTAAGGAACTGGTTTCTGGTCAATAGGACAATGTGATGTTCCTGCAAAGGTTTATGAAAGGACCATGTTAGTGCAGATGGAAAAGAATTTAGTGTTTTTGAGACTCCCACATTTTATTAAGAACTGTAATGGCACTCCTTTAAACATATTGTAGTCTTGAGAACTTTCAGCCTCAGCATGTCCTAATACAGATCACATACAAACTTAGGGGAAAGGAACGAGTTGAAAATCAGAGGAGGAGACGAACCATGAGAGACTGTGGACTCTGGGAATCAAACCAAGGATTTTTGAGGGGTGGGGGGCGGAATAGGTGAGCCCGGTGATGAGTATTAAGGAGGGCATGGATTGCATGGAGTCTTGGGTGTTATACACAATGAATCATGGAACACTGCATCAAAAACTAATGATATACTATATGGTGACTAACATAATAATAAAAAAAGACATTGTATTGATGCATTTTAGTTTTTTTAATCATAAAGTTTGATGTAATTACTGTTACAAAGAAGAAGGTTACATAAAAATTTGTGGAAGGTAGTACCCATCATAGAGAAATGCCATTATCTTAAAGACTCAGCCTGAATTTCAAAGCTGTCTGTTGGAGCCATATCTTGAATTTTTTTTCTTTGAACTCACCAAGCTGGGTTGTGTCATTTTAATATCATAACATATATATCAGAGAAAAAGAGAAAATGATCCTGGTACTGATTATCACTTGGGAGAAGGTTCAGAGAGGTGAACTTTTAATGAGACTTTGGTGTACTTATGATACATTTGTCCAGCACAATCACCAAAGTGGCTGACCTGACTATATTGGTTTCCTGATAGCATCTGATTGCTACTCTGTGGGAATTTCTTCAAATGAAAGGTAATTTATGGAACTTACTGATAAGACCACTTACATTTAAAAAAGCTTTCTATTGCATTTGGATATACTTGGGGAAGGCCAAGATGTGCTAGGCTTCACCGTTAAGGTTGTGCTTACCGTGGGTCTATTCTAAATGACAGGAAAGGGGCTGCTGTGCCAAGACTGGTGACAGATGCTTTATTCAGTGATCACAGACACACAAAAAGTGCCACAAAAGAGGTCCTAGAAATGATGCTGGAATTTTAAAGATTGATGAGAAAGCATGAGATTTTATCGCCTTTCTATTTTCTCTTTTTTTTCTGTAGAAGTAAGAGCTTTTATTTCATCTGAATGTCAAGTCAAAAGTAGTTAGTATTCATCAGACCAAGCTTCTCCCTTCTTGGGTCTAAGAAATTCAAGATCTCAGAAGTTTACAGCTGAAGCTTTATCCTCAATTCCAAAGGCCTGGAGGTAAAGCAAAGGAATTTAAAAATCAGCTTAACCTCTGCATTTAGGAAGAAAGTGGAACAAATCATATAACACCTAGCTTGGTATCACCTATAGGAGCACAGATACTAAGGTAATAATCAAAATGACTCTGAAAATCAGTCTTGTCAGATCCATTTCCTCTTCTATGCAAGAGCCAGAGACAAGGATGAAATAGTAAGTTACTCTTTCTTAATTTCAGCAAACTTTCGATTCTGACACTCATGACATTCTCACTGACAAGCAGGAAAAGTACCCTCTTCAGGAATAAGTGTGACTTCACAGCAAAAAAGAATACAATAAAAACAAAATTTCATTTACACCTTTCCAAATTAATTGCTCCCCTTTGTCACCAGATGTGGTTTTTTTTTAAGATTTTATTTATTTATTAGAAAGAGAGAGAGAGAGAGAGCATGAGCACAGGCAGACAGAGTGGTAGGCAGAGGCAGAGGGAGAAGCAAGCTCCCCGCTGAGCAAGGAGCCGGATGTGGGACTCATTCCCAGGACGCTGGGATCATGACCTGAGCTGAAGGCAGCCGCTTAACCAACTGAGCCACCCAGGCGTCCCACCAGATGTGTTTTTAATTGCTCTGGCAAATTCTGTGTTGTTGATATATCATAATTCTTTTTTTTTTTTTTAAAGATTTTATTTATTTATTTGAGAGAGAGGAGAGAGAGCGAGCATGAGGGGAGAGAGGTTAGCGGGAGAAGCAGACTCCCCGCCAAGCAGGGAGCCGGACGTGGGACTCGATCCCAGGACTCCAGGACCATGACCTGAGCCAAAGTCATTCACTCAACCAACTGAGCCACCCAGGCGCCCCGATATATCATAATTCTTAAACTATTCTTCCACTGTGGGGTCCTTGGATGATTTCAGTGTTTAAGTATTCTAAAATAGCACAACGCAGAACATCCCTATGTAGATTCTTTTTCTTCCTTCTTCACTACCCCTTCCCTCCCTCTTTTCTTCCATCCCTCTTTCCCTTTTAGAGTACTGAATATTTCTTCACATTCCTAATATTGCCAGCTGGAATTATTGAGTCAAAAAAATACGAACAGGTGGAGCACCTGGGTGGCTTAATCGGTTAAGCGTCTGCCTTTGACTCAGGTCATGATTCCAGGGTCCTGAGATTGAGCCCCATGTCAAGCTCTCTGCTTAGTGGGAAGCCTTCTTCTCCCTCTCCCTCTGTTTCTCTCTCCTATTTGTTCTTTCTCTCTCTCAAATAAATAAATAAAATCTTTTAAAAATATGAACAGTTTTATAATTCTTGTTGTATATTACTGATTTATTTTTCAGAAAGATTGAATGAACACATAATGTCACTAAGAAAAGTTCAGCCCATACCCAACTTTTGTATCAGCATGGATGGGACTGGAGGAGATTATGCTGAGGAAATAAGTCAAGCAGAGAAAGTCAATGATCATATGGTTTCACTTACTTGTGGAGCATAAGGAATAACATGGAGGACATCAGAAGAAGGAAAGGAAAACTGAATTGGGGGACATCAGACGGGGAGATGAAGCATGAGAGACTGTGGACTCAGAAACAAACTGAGGGTTTTGGAGGGGAGGGTGTTGGGGGGGATGGGTGAGCCTAGTGGTGGGTATTAAGGAGGACACGTATTGCATAGAACACTGGGTGTGGTGCATAAACAATGAATCTTGGAACACTGAAAAAATAAAATTAAAGAAGTTCAGCTCAGGCAACATCAGATTTTATAATTTATGTTTTAGGCAGTCATACTTGAAACCTAAATTTCTAACTGTATTTTCTCATATGATCCCTCTCCTATTTGTCTTCCTTTTTTCAATTTGTTTTCTCCCCTTTGACTAGTTAGGAGTGATTTTTAGGTGTTGCGCTTACATAATTGTATACTTCTTTTACATTTTCACACAACAAACCTTTATTACTTTCTTCCAATTTGTTGTACTCCTTTTTGTATTTCTTTATTATAGTTTGGTAAACTGATTTTCTTATTTTGTTTTTTTTCTGAGATAATTTCTTAATCACCATGAAAGATTAATTTTCTGGTTTATTTTATTTTTTAAAATACTCAATCATAAAGATACACAGATATGCTAAGCAAAGTATGGATCCAACTAGATTTTTTATACTAATATTCAATTATTCCAGTTATTCCAGCATTTCTTAAGTGGTGATTCCCCAACATTGGGTTGCTATTGATTTCCTACTTATCATATATTAAATGAACAGTGCCGAATTATTCTTGTGTGAACTATAGGGGCCTCGTACTCCGTCTCCCTGCTTCTAGACCGCTCTTTCCTAATTAACCTGTGCAGTGACACCAGAGAGCTCTTTCCAAAACACAATATGCTCATGCCATTCTTTGTGTTGGACTCGTTTAATGGTTCCATTTTTGTCAGGATAATGCCTAAACTCCTTAGCATGGCCTACAGGTCCATTTATGATCTGAGTCCTCTGTACCTGTCCATAGCTATGTCCTGACATTCCTTGAAGTGCTCTGTGATCCAGCCATACTGAACTATCTGTACATCTCCGGACTGCTGCTACTGTGCATTCATACCTTATGTTCCCTTGAAATATGCTCCCTCTTCTTTACTTAGTCACTTTCTCTGAGAAGTTTACTCACTCATTCAATGAAGATTTTTTACATAGTGTATGCTAGGGAGTTTTAGATGCTAGAGATAGTGCTGAATAAAACAGAAGAGACTCTCTGCCTCTGGAGCTTTATGTTCTGGAAGAACCCATGCCTGGGCTGGGTGCCTTTGTCTTCTCACAGTCCATACTACCTTATTCTTTAAAAAGAAGAAAACAAAACAAAACAAAAAAAAAACAAACAAACAAACAAAAAAAACAAAACCCCACAAAACAAACAAAAACACCCAATGCAATATGAAATAGACAAAGTTAGTCTCTCTGATTCTAGCTTTTCTATCAAGGGACTTTCTTCTTACATCCTTCCCAGGAGATGGCATCGGTGCTAATGCATAAATTGCCCTCTCTCTCATCCATTATCAAAACCTGTTCTCATGAAAGGATTTGAAACTAAACTCTCCTTTTTTACCTTCTGTAAAAGGAAAAAGGAATAAAAGTATTATCCCTCCTGGGCATATTCCATTCTGAAAGGCCAAAGGAAACCTTAATGTTGCATCAAATTGCCTAAAATCAAGTTAAATTTTGGAGCAATTAGCATTATTCAATACTGTTAAAACTGGAAAAAAAAGAGGCAGTTTGAAATAGAACTAGGTAGATTATGGTAGGTGTTCCCTCTAGGTCTGATGTCTTAGGCCTTCGGTTTTTTGTTTTTGGTTTTTTTTTTTAATTTTATTTATTTATTTGACAGACAGAGATCACAAGCAGGCAGAGAGGCAGGCAGAGAGAGAGAGGAAGGGAAGCAGGCTCCCCGCCGAGCAGAGAGCCCGATGCGGGGCTCGATCCTGGGATCATGACCCGAGCCGAAGGCAGTGGCCTTAACCCACTGAGCCACCCAGGCGCCCCAGGCCTTCGGTTTTTAACACAGTAATGGATTTCATGAGTAACCTTGAGCCCATTCATATTACTTATTTATTCCCAGTTGTCTACTAGGGTGAGAATTACTGTTTACTTCCTTTTTTCGATCTTGGGAAGAATGGTGAGCCACTTGGGAGTAGAAGTGCTATATAAATCTAATAAATGATAATAAGTCAATGATAATAATTTTAAAAATAATCTCAGAACACAGACTCTATATCAAGCTCTCTGTATCACCCTTGTGAATCCCACTGGGGGATCTGGGTGAATCTTGAGTTTGATTTCCTGATTTATGAAAATTACCTGCTTGGGGCTTGAGTTTGAATTGGATTTTGAATGAGAGAAGTAAATGCTCTGATAAATTGAGCTAAGAATTTAGTTCAGTGAAAAAGGTGAAATAGGAAATGAAGAAAAGATAGTTTCATGGACAACTGAGTATGGAGGAACTAGAAAGTAACTGAATATAGAGATAAACTATCACAGAAATGGTAAATAAGGGGCGCCTGGGCGGCTCAGTGGGTTAAAGCCTCTGCCTTCAGCTCAGGTCATGATCCCGGCGTCCTGGGATCGAGCTCTGCATGGGCCTCTCTGCTCAGCAGGGAGCCTGCTTCCTCCTCTCTCTCTCTGCCTACTCTTTGCCTACTTATGATCTGTCAAATAAATAAATAAAAAATCTTAGAAAAAAAAGAAATGGTAAATAAGGTACCTATGATAAAATAATATAGAACGTGTAAACAAAATTAACCTTTTATTGGTCAGAGGAGAAGACCACCAACATGTTCTGAATCTGTAGGAAAACCTTAAAGTATATTTTCTACTTACCAGTGAAGGCTGAACATTTTTTTGAAGAGTCTTTGGCCTTGTGCAATGTAAAGTGAAGAAAGAAAAACACCTTATCCCCCCTAAACTAATTTGGTTTAGTTTGAAGGATAGGATAGGCCCTGCCGAGTAGTTATATATTAATATGGTGTTACTTGGGGGCCTATTAAAGAAGGATAAGTACTGGAGTTTTCGTAATTGCTTCTTTAATTCCTTCCTCATAGTTTTATTCTAAATCACAAGTGGAGAGTTACTAGAAAATATGAACCCTCCTCAGCCACTGTCCCTAGCAAACTTCATTATCTTTGAGGTATTTGTTTCTGTAAAGAACAGTGACCAAAAAAGTAAATAAAATGGAATCCAGATTAACCAGTTTTTATTCCTTTCTCTAATTCTTCAAAGCTAACCTTTAAAATGGGGTGTATGTTTGAGAAAGAAAGATTAGTGATTAAAAGCTGCTGTTATATTTAGAAATGCATTTTAATTTAATTTTTTTTTCTTTTAGAGAGCATGCACACACGATGTGGGGGGCGGCAGTGGGAGCGGGGAGAGAGAATTTTATTTTTATTTATTTATTTATTTTTAAATTTGACAGAGATCACAAGTAGGCAGAGAGGAGGAAGCAGGCTCCCTGCTGAGCAGAGAGCCTGATGGGGGGGACTCAATCCCAGGACTCTGGGATCATGACCTGAGCTGAAGGCGAGGCTTTAACCCACTGAGCCACCCAGGCGCCCCGAGAGAGAATTTTAAATGGGCTCCATGCCCAGTGCAGAGCTCAATGAAGGGCTTGATCCCATGACCCTGAGGTCTTGATCTGAGCTGAAATTAATAGTCAGACACTCAACCGACTGAGCCGCCCAGGCTCCCTGCCTTTTAATTTTAGTATTTGGGACATAAGGATATTGGACAAGGAAAGAAGTACACATAGCTGCTGGAACCGTCGATTATACCTATACCATCTTTGCTTTCCTCTCTCCTGGCCACAAGTCCCTAAGCTTCATGAATATGAAGGCCCTGCGGGACTGTCCCCGTAGAACTGTTTACAGAGAAGAACAGTCCAGCAATCAGAGGAACTGAAAAGAAATCTCAGTCTTGACTTGCTTCTCTCAAAGAATATTAAATAAAATCTAAGTTAAGTTACCCAGAGCAATGCTTCTTACAATCCTCTTAATTTTTTTCTCTAATTCTTTCATGTTAGAGCTGCTCAGCAACGCTTCTCTCACTAAAAGTATGTGCTTTTTCTGGTACCCCAACCTGATTTTCTTTATGCTCATATATTTTCCCTAATTCTTTATGAGATGGGCAGACTTAGTATTCCTGGCTTCTTTCCTTATTTTTCTCTATTCCTTTCCCATTAGTTAGACTCTTTACAGGAAAGGTGAGTCTGCGGGGCACCTGGGTGGCTCAGTCAGTTAAGTGTCTGCCTTCAGGTCAGGTCATGATCCCAGGGTCCTGGGATGGAGCCCGGCATCTGGCTCCCTGCTCAGTGGGGAGTCTGCTTCTCCCTCTCCTCCTGCTCTTCTCCCCTGCTTGTGCTCCCTCTCTCTCTCTCTCAAATAGATAAATGAAATCTTAAAAAAAGAAAGAAAGAAAGAAAGGTGAGTCCAGAAACTGTCAGAGCAAGCAGGAATTCTTCCTTCTTTCCTCTTGGCTCTCAAGTCTTGCCTCTCTCCACTAATTCTCTTGATTCTGAATCACAGCAAGTCTTGGGAAACTGAACAGTGCAGAAGAGAACTTTCCCTACAGGGCTGTGCAGGACTGAGAAGGGGTAAGTTGAGTGGGTGAAGATAAAGTATATTTTAGTGATCCCCTCTTCTCTCAGGATGGGTGCATTCACACTTTAATAAATCACGTTACATAATGTTGCTTTGAGGATTTAAGAATTCTATTTTCTGGCTCCAAGGGAGGAAGGGTACAGACAGAAAAGAAGAGAGCAGTAACCAGCAGCAGGGGAGGAGAAAGCATAAAGGAGATAATGCTGATCCATTCTCCCTCTATCCCAATCCTAATCAGTTATTTTATTTTTTTAACTCCTTAGCTGGTTAGTGAAAGTCTGCTTTGCTGGCAGCATCATATCTAATTGGCATATTTGGATCATTTGCTTGTTCTAGGCCATAGGGTGCAAGCTCTGCCAGTTGTTAAGCTAAAAAAATATATTTTGAAACATTGCTCCATATATCCTAATAATCTATCTCCCTCTTCCTTATCCCTACCACTTTCCTTGGTTAGTACAAATCCTGTCATATTAAAGAAGGCTAGCATTCAGACATGGGTGATGGAACAGTTATCCTGAATTATCAACGAACAGTAGCTCAGACTCCAGTGCTATAAGGAGTTGCTTTGATCCATCGTTACTTAGTAGCAGAATCCAGGGAGGGAAAGACTCTGTCTTGCTGGACTTGGTGCACCTTTGCATCCTCATGGTTGCCTCAATACCTCTCCCTTTGTTCCTTATTCACCTGACTCTTAAGTTTGAAGCTCCCTGAAACTGTGCCTGCCTTCACAGTGGTTTTTTCCTCTAGGTGTTTAAGCCTTAGCTTTCCTCTGATCTTGTTTCTCTGATCTGATTCCATCTGCTTTCTATCCTTTGAGAAAGCCTCAAAATTTGTGATCTGCTTAGCACTCTTTCTTGCTGTCACTAAAATTCTGAAATTATTCTTTTAAAGCATTTTCTTTCCTTTCATTGAATTTAAGATTCGAAGGGGTTTTAGATGTGCCTAAAGTCTATCATCTGAATCCAGTTTTAGCTTACATTATTTTCCATACATGTATCTGTCTTTTTTGTGTAATATCACTCTTCCATGTGTGATCGACTCAAAACCTTATTAAATATCTGAACATCGTTTATAGCTTTTTTGTAAGGAAGAAACATATTTTCAGCTCAAGTATATTCAAAAGTATAGAATATGTGAAGTTGATTTTGTAAGTCAATCCCAGATTTAAAAGAATTAAAACTGACTGTGACATAAATGTCTGAGTAGTGCAGATGACTACTCTTTTTATGGAGATAAAAGCTGATGTTGGGAACAAACTTGATTACTGGTTTATATTACATGCGACACGTGTATAGTTTTGATATATCTCTGTGGAGAAAGTACATTGCATTTGTATAATTTGACTTATGTTCCAATAGTTTGTGTTTTTAAACATTGTAACACAAGCATTTTTCAAAGATGGAGAGTAGAGTTCAAACTGGTGCACTCCAAGCCAAATCCAGGTATACTCATGTCCTGTTTGACTCTCATAATATTAGCTGATTCAGTGTTTTTGTTTTTGTTCTTTTTTAGATTGAGTTAATGGCCAGTGTGTGAACCAGACCCTAAGTTCCAGATTCTTTTGAAAAATCAGAAGATTAGGCAACATTGGGTCTGCATTGCTCTGGAGTAGTAAATGACTAAAGCTAAGTAGTGGCTGCTCTTGTTAGCTAGTAGTTCGCCACAGTCTTCATCCTTCTCACCAGTGATAATTCCTGTTGTTCCCTACTCTTAAACCAGTCTGCTGCTTTCTTTATGTTTTTTTTCCCCCTAATCTTGTGGGCATTTGACTTTGTGACTCTTGCTCTACAGTAGTCTTTACAACTGTTACTTTAAATTATTATAAAATAGCCATGGAGTAGGAGTACTATAATCCTCAGGATTTTTTAAATTTATACAATTCTGTGATTTTTCAACTTTGTAAACATATTTTTCCACATTGGCATTATAAACCAGAAGCGGAAGTTAGGGTCAGAAAAATAAGAACGGGTTACATGGCTCTTGAAAATATGCAAAATACCTTCACTATAAAAATAGGTAATGTTGAAATTAGGAAGAAGAGGCAATTGAGAAGTCTGAAGAAAAGCTGGCTTCTCCCCCACCCCCACACAAGGTCTCAAAGTGTCCCTGGGGGGGGGGGGTGTCACATCAGTTTAGATCTGGTTTTTACTTTTGTTGATCCAATTAGTGATCAAAAGATGATTTGATGAACATAAATGTAGTCTTGAAAAAATATTTCATTATACTGCAGTGAAGACTGGCATAGTAAGCTCTTTTTTAAAACACTTTTTTTTAAAAAATTTATTTATTTGACAGAGAGATCAAAAGTAGATAGAGAGGCAGGCAGAGAGAGAGGAGGGAAGCAGGCTCCCTGCTGAGCAGAGAGCCCGATGTGGGGTTCGATCCCAGGACCCTGAGATCATGACCTGAGCTGAAGGCAGAGCCTTTAACCCGCTGAGCCACCCAGGTGCCCCGTGAGCTCTTTTAAAAATACAGAACATCTTAAAAATAGAACTACCCTACGATCCAGTAATCACACTACTAGGTATTTGCCCAAAGAACACAAAAATACTAATTCAAATGGACACATGCAACAATAGTTAAATTATGAATGGATAAAGATGTGTGTGTATGTATGTGTGTATGTGCCCTTACGTATATATGTATATATAATGGACTATTACTCAGCCATAAAAAGGAAATCTTGCCATTTGCAACAACATGGATGAAGCTATAGGGTATTATGCTAAGCAAAATAAGTCGGAGAAAGATAAATACCATACGATTCTACTCATATGGGGAATTTAAGAAACAAATAAGCGAAGGGGGAAAAAATGAAGGCAAACCATAAAACAGATGCTTAACTGTAGAGAACGAACTGATGGTTACCACAGGGGAGGTGGGGGGCTGAGGGAAATAGGTGATAGGGACTAAGGAATGTATTTGTTGTAATGAGCACCAAGTGATGTATGGAATTGTTGAATCACTATATTGTACACCTGAAACTAATATAACACTGTATGTATGTTAGCTAACTGGAATTTAAATAAAAGCTTTTCAAATAGTGTGTTGACACCAAAACCAAACCAAACCAAAGCAAAACATCTGTCTCTCAAAATTAAAATTCCTGTTGAGTCAGGTTCCATTTCCCTTAGACACTGCTGGTTAAATACTGCCACATTTTTCTTTGCACCACCTCCCTTCTTTCTAAAAAAGCCATTTATACTGCCATCTTCTTTTAATATATTCTTCATACAAATTTCAATAACAGTAGGTTACAGCTTTATTTTAAAATAAATCATTTTTGCTGTGATAACTAATTACCTTACTTTAGACTTGGAGTAGAGGACCCAAAATGGCCTTTTTATGATGGATGACTTCTACAGAGAGCTAATGTCATTATATGTTTACCCTTTATAGACTCACATTCAGTTATATATTCCAAGTTCTGGGTATACTTTGTTCTTATGTGCCAATTAAACTGACATTTACTTGACACTTCATAGTTCCCCAAATAAAGTTCAGTATATTGTTTTATTCCACTCACTCTATGTCAGTCCTCTGAGATAGGGTATCATGATCCCCATTTTTAAAAAAGAAGCTGGTGAACAGAGAATATAAGTGACTTGCTCAAGGTCAAAAAGCTAGTAAATAACGGAGTTGGGAATTAAACTGAGATTTTCTGACCTTTAAAATCCCTGCTTTTGAAATAAACAGTAGTCTGGGGTCCAGGAGATCAAGTAGAACCAAAGAGTGGCCTCAGGGATAAGAAACTAGGAGGAAGCATGATGCTAAGGTACAGTTTGTTCCTTTTGTAGGTCTTTTTTGCTTCTACCAAGACAGCAAGGTCACCCGACCTGTCAGGAAGGTTCTCAGGCAGACAGCTGCAGCCTGTTTGTGAGTCCTGAAAATTTGGTACCCTCTGATCCTGTCTGGGGTAGCTGCAGGTAGGAGAGCAAAGGCTGGAGAGTTTTTTTTTTTTTTTTTTTTTGCAGATCCATTCCTGTAAGACCTTTTCTGCCTCTGGCTAGTCACAAAGATACTCACTAAAATAAAACTTCTCCCTGAGGCATTTTCGTTTGAATAGAGGTTGTGTAAATAGAGAGATAACAGCAGGGAAGAGTCAGTGAGGATGGGCTTGCGACTCTGTGCTGAGTGTGAAGTCCTGCACCAGGCTCCATCTCACCACCCTGAGATCTCGACTGGGGCCGAAACCAAGAGTCTGGTGGCTTAACCGATTCTGCCACCCAGGTGTCTTGAATTATGAATTTTTAAATAATGAGCAAATGTTTAATAGAAGTTCTTATATTCCTTTCAGGCTTTTGTTTTCTTAAAATGATTTCTAAAACCATATAATAAGAACTACTTTTAAAGCAAGTTCTTGATAATTCTTGTACACATAAGCATTATAGTACACTTTGAAATATAAAAATAAGATATATTTCTGTCTCCAGAAACCTCTGGCGTTTTCATATGGAAAGGGAGACGTATTTAACAAATTGTTTTTTGGCGTTTGGGTTTCCTTTTGTTGACTCTTGAAACATCATTTGGTGAGTGTATTTCCTAGCTCTTTATTGCACCCCAGATGGCCAAGAATGGAAAGATCACTAAAGTAGTATCTATTTCATTTGTAGAGGTTAGAAAAAGATGCTTATTGTCCTGTTTCCTCAGAGGATTCAGAACAGGTGATTTAAAGCAACTCTAAATGTTTTGGAGTTAAAAGATAGTTGGAATCCAGCTCCTCCAGGCCCAGTGACCTTGAGATTTACAAAGAAGCTGAAAGAAATCATATTACACCTTTATTAATGGTATATATTTGAAATATTTCAAATGCATTTGTGCATTTTAGCTAAATTAGTGTAAATTCAGTGAATATAAATCATGCTTAGAACCCTACTAATTTCTATTACATCGAAATCCTTATTCTCACTATGAGACTGACTGCCTCCTAACCTATGGAACTTTTCCACATGCAAGTTATTTTAAGGGAAAAAAAATCTCCACGTGATCTGCAAATGTTATCTAATGCATTTTTAAATGCTGCTAAGACAGACATGTCTTCATACAGAGGAATTGTCCTAGGGACATTAAAAATTGTTTTGAGATCTAGAAATCCTCTTTTTGAGCCTTTTTTTTCCTTAGCCTGAGAATTACTATTATGAAGGGATGCATACTCAGCCAGTATCTGAAGGATGCTGCTAGCAGCTACATCAAAATATTCTTAGGGACTTTGTTTACAGACCAGATGAAACCTGAAGATCAGGAAAACTATATTGATCAAGTCCTTCCAGGAGCAATTTATCATTCTACAATACCTTTAGCAATTGCTGAAAATGTATGCTTGTAGGAAGTTTTTAAATTGCCAAAACCATCAAATCATTTGCTTGGTTCTTATAAACTCCGTAAACTAAATGAGTCTGTCTAAGAAAAATTGAGCTAAGCACTGTGCCTGTCCCTGTTGCAGATGGAAGGCCAGATGAGAAGGAGCAGGGGCCAGTCATCCAGCTCATAGAGGTATGGTGTGGAAATACATCGTGCACACACATACAGGTATACACATGAGGAGTTAAAATAAGAAAGGAAAGGTATTTAGTAGTGTATAAGAAGACCTCGTGTTTGTAGTGTGTTACCTTCCTGGAAAAGACATTTTAAGTGGAAATCATTTTTAAATTTAATTTGTCGTTCCTTTCAAGGTAACATTAGACAGGGGTTTATGCTTGACTAGGAGAGAGATTCCTTAGTCCTCATACTTTGGCTATAAGTCTAATATTTAATCAGCTATTAATGGTAGAAAAGTATAATAATAATAGCCACACGCTTTTCAAAGATAATACATTTTCTCATTTAATTTCTCAAACTATTATCTTCATTTTGCAACTGAGGAAACTGAAGTTTAGAGAAGTTCAATAATCTGAGGAAGATCATAGGGCACTGAAGTACCAGAGCATGGATTCATTAAGGGGATTAGAAAATGCTTACACCTTGAGACATGAGGAGCAAGCAATGAAAAAAATATTTAGGCTAGAGATGGATTATAATGGAAAAGAAGAAGTGGTCTCTGCTTTTACTGTGTTAAAGGCAATTATAAGATTTTGTTGCCAGAGGATTATATAAGTGATTTGTTTTGTTGAGTGGCAGTAAATTGAGGACCATTTGTACTGCAGTTGTAAAATATATGAAGTCCTGCAAAATGTAGGTAACAATAACGAATTTGTCTTGCCTGAGTAAAAATGGTACCAACTCAAAAATAGGTTGGACCATCATAATGGATAAATACTTGTTTATAATTGCAGTGGGGTGTGTACCTTATGGTACAAAGTTGTTCTTAGTACATGATGACACTAGACATGGTATCTTTAAAATAGATTAGAAGAGCAAATGATATTGTTAAAAACCTAAGAGCTATTCACAACCAGAGTATTCAAGAATAGTCAGGGGTGCCTGGGTAGCTCAACTGGTTGAGTGTCTGATTTCAGCTCAGGTCATGATCTCAGGGTCTTGGGACTGAGCCCCACATTGGGCTCCCCACTCAGCGGGGAGTCTGTTTGTCCTTCTCCCTCTGCTCCTCCTACTGCTTCCTCTCTCTCTCTCTCTCTCTCTCTCTCTCTCTCTCTCTCAAATAAATAAATAAATAAAATCTTAAAAAAATAAAAATTATAGTCAAGATGGGACAGATTGACACCTAGTATGTAGAAACCTGGGAAGAGTGTTGTTCTCATACCAAGAATAAGAATTCAGATAATATACAAAACTGTAACTTTTCTTGAGCTTATGAGAAGCCAACATTGTAAGGTAGTCAACTGTC
The DNA here is from genome assembly GCF_002288905.1 of Enhydra lutris kenyoni. Classification (NCBI taxonomy): domain Eukaryota; kingdom Metazoa; phylum Chordata; class Mammalia; order Carnivora; family Mustelidae; genus Enhydra; species Enhydra lutris. The sequence goes on along the minus strand of NW_019154088.1, from coordinate 12,667,574 downwards.
TTGAAACATAGGGATATTTAGGTACCTCCAAGGAGAGACAGGATGAAAGCTCTGGCTTACCTGTGGCAGAGAATAGGAGGGAGGTGGGACCCCATATTAGTGAATAAGATCTTTGCTATAAAATTTAACAAATTATTAAAAGTTGAATGTGGGCTAGGATAAGAATGGAACACCTAGGGGCTATAGATACAAATGGTGTTTATACCTATTTATTTTTAAAAAAATATTTATTTTAGAGAGAGAGAGTGAGAGAGTGAGCATGTTAGCAGGAGGAAGGGCAGAGGGAGAGGGAGAGAATCTCAAACAGACTCTGCACTGAGCATGGAGTTTGATGCAGGGCTCGGTCCTTTGACTCTGAGATCATGATCTGAGCTGAAACCAAGAGTTAGATACTTAACTGACTGAGCTACCAAGGAGACCCTGTACCTATTTATAGTTCTATAACTAAGGTCCTCTGATGGGTATCCTTGGAAAGATGGGAGACAGGACAGGGGACAAAAGAAATCCTCCCTCAGTTCTGCAGGAATGGAGGGTGGGGGCAGCTGCTTGTGTGAGAAAGACACAAAACTCTATCTGTACCATACTTTAAGGGGGAAAAAAAAAAGGCCTACATCATTTGAAGGAGAGAAACTCTGTTGCTCCCTAAAGCACAAGTGAAGACCCACTGTGGCTAGGGATAAAGGAAATAAAATATGCAATATACTCTACCCATGTGGGGAAGAAGTAGAAACCCTCTGAACCCCCACACCATTAGAGGTCTTATACATGAAGTATTAAAAAAAAATTGGAGACACACAAAAAAAGTGAGAAAAACCAACCCACAGTCAAGAGACAAAATAATCAACAGAATAGGATTTAAGGATGACCCAAATGTTGGAATGAGATAGAGAGTTTGAAATAACTATGATTTTTGTGTTAAAGGCTCTAGGGGAAAAGATAGACGACATGCATGAACAGATAGGGAATTTCAGCAAAGAGCTGGAACCTAAAAGAAAGAGTCAAATGGCAATGGTAAACATGTAAAACATCGTAGTCGTGAAGAATGCCTTTTGGGATCTTAGCAATAGACCTGACACAGATGAGGAAAGAGTTAGTTGAAGATAATTATTGAGGAATTAACTTGAAGGTAGTTAATAGAAATTACCCAAATCAAAACATAAAGAGAAAAAAGAGTGAGGATGAAAAAAACCCTGCAATACAGCACAGCAATCAAGAGCTCAGGAACAATATCAAAGGATAGAATATACTAATGTACATGTAATTGGGATCCCAGGAGAAAGAGAGAGAATGGATAGAAGAAATACTAGAAGGCACAGAGATGAGAGTTTTCCATGAATTATGAAATGAAGTCAGCAAGCCACTGATCCAATAAAGCACAGAGAATCCCAGACAGGGTCAATGCTCCACACAATAAATACATCCCTACCTAGGTGTACCATATTCACATTTTTTTCTTTTCTTTTTTTTTTTTTAAAGATTTAAAGTAGGCAGAGAGGCAGAGAGAGAGGAGGAAGCAGGCTCCCTGCTGAGCAGAGAGCCTGATGCGGGGCTTGATCCCAGGACCCTGGGATCATGACCCGAGCCGAAGGCAGAGGCTTTAACCCACTGAGCCACCCAGGCACCCCTGAATGACATCTTTAAAGCGATGAAAGGAAATAAATCTGTCAACCCAGAGTAGATTTTTTTTTTTTTTAGATTTTATTTATTTATTTGACAGAGATCACAGGCAGAGAGGCAGGCAGAGAGAGAGGGAAGCAGGCTCCTCACAGAGCAGAGAGCCCAACGTGGGGCCCGATCCCAGGACCCCGAGATCATGACCTGAGCCGAAGGCAGAGGCTTTAACCCACTGAGCCACCCAGGTGCCCCAACCCAGAGTAGATTTTAAGGCAAAAACTGTCACAAGAGAAAAGAAGGATACTGTATAATGATAAAAGTTCAGTCCACTGGGAAAATATAATAATTATATATGGAACTAAAATCAGAGCACTTAAATATATAAAGCAAGCACTGACAGAACTAAAGAGAGAAATAGGCAGTAACAGAGTGGTGGTAGGAGCCTTAATACTCCATTTTCAATAACAGAACTTCTAGGCAGAAAAGCAGCAAGCTGTGGACAGTGATACATCAACAAACTAGACAACCTAGAAGAAATAGAAAAATTCTTAGAAACTTGCAGCTTATCGAGACTGAATGAGGAAGAAAGAGAAGAATCTGAATAGACCAATTACAAGTAGGGAGATTGATCTAATCAAAAATCTCTGAAGAAAAGTCCAGGACCAGATGACTTCAATGACAAGCTCACAGCTAACATGCTCAATACTGGAAGGATGAAAACTTCTTTCTAAGATCAAGAATAAGACAAAGGTGCCCACTCTCACTATTCCTCTTCAGCATAGTACTGGAGGTCCTAGCTAGGACAGTCAGGTAAAGAAAAAGAAATAAAGGGTATCAGAACTGGAAAGGAAGAAATAAAACTGTTTTTATTTGTAGGTGATAAAATTTTACATATAGAAAATTCTGAAGACTTGGCCAAAAAACTGTTATATCTAATCAACAAATTCAGGAAAGTTACAGGATACAAAATTAACACAAAAAAATCAGTAGTGTAGGGGAACCTGGGTGGCTCATTTGGTTAAGCATCTGCCTTCAGTTCAGGTCATGATCCCAGGATCCTGGGATCGAGCCCTGCGTCGGGTTCCTTGCTCAGCAGAGAGCCTGCTTCTCCCTCTGTCTGCTGCTCCCCTTGCTTGTGCTCTCTCTTTCTCTGACAAATAAATAACATCTTTTAAAAAAATGAGTAGTGTTTCTACACTAAGAATAAAACTTCTGAAGAAGAAATGAAGAAAACAATCCTATTTATGATAGCATCAGAAACAATAAAATACCTAGGAATAAATTTAACTCAGGAGGTGAAAGATCTCTGCTGAAAACTATAAGACATTGATGAAAGAAATCAGACACAAATAAATGGAAAGGTATCCCAAGGCCATAGATTGGGAGAATTAATATTATTGAAGTTCAATACCATTGAAATCTATCTATAGATTCAGTGCCATCCCTGTAGGGTTTCCAATAGAATTATTCACAAAAGTAGAAAAAAAACTCCAAAAATTTATATAGAATCACAAGAACTCTGCTTCCTGATTTCAAGATACACTATAAAACTATAGTCATGAAAGCAGTCTGATATTGGCATAAAAATAGACAAAGAGGCCAATGGGACAGAACTGAGACCATAGAAACAAAACCAAGCATATATAGTCATCTAATAATGACAAGGGAGCCAAGAATACCCAGTGGAGATAGGTCTCTTCTATAGTAATAATTGGATAGCCACATGTAAAAAGTTAAACTGGACTGATAATTCACTCACAAAAATTAACTTGAAATGGATTAAAGAATTACATATAAAACCTGAAATCATGAAACTCTTAGTAGAAAACACAGGAACAAAACTCCTTGACAGGGATCTTGATAATGATTATTTTGGATATGACCAAAGCACAAACAACAAAATGAAAAAACAAGTGGGATTACATCAAACTATAAAAGTCTGTACAGCAAAAGAAAACATCAACAAAGTGAAAAGACAACCTAGGGAATGGGAAAAAAAAAAATTGCAAACTACATATTTGATAAGGAGTTAATAACCAAAACATATAAAGAACTCATACAACCAATAGCAAAGAAGGAAGTAACCCAATTACAAAATGGGCAAAGAATCTCAACAGACATATACAAGAAGATACACAAAAGGCCAATAGATATGTGAAAAGATGCTCAATGTCACTAGTCATTAGGGAATTGCAAATTAAAAACACAGTGAGATAGCACCACATACCTGTTAGAATGGCCATCATCAAAAAGACAAGCGATAACAAATGCTAATGTGAGTAGGGAGAAAAGGGGACCATTGTGCAGTGTTGGTGGAATTATAAATTGGTGCAGCTTCTGTGGAAAACAGTATGGAAGATCCTCAAAAAATTAAAAATAGAACTACCATATGATCTAGCAATGCCACTTCTGGGAACATATCCAACGGTAATAAAAACACTCAAAAAGGTGAATGCACTGTTATGTTAATAGCAGCATAATTTATAATAGTTAAAACATGGAAATAACCTAAGTGCCCATCAATGGATGAACACATCAAGAAGTTGTGAGATAAATAAGTAAATGTATAATATTTATAAATATATATAATATACATATATTCAGCCACAAAAAATGAGGAAAATCTACCATCTGCGACAACATGATGGATTTTGAAGGCACTATGCTAAGTGAAACAAGTCAATGAAAGACAAATACTATATGGTTTCACCTATGTGTGTAATCTAAAAACAAAACAGAATCCAAACTCATAGGGAAAGGCATCAGACTTGTGATTATCAGAGGCATGATTTGGAGGAGGGAGAATTGGAGGAAGGTGATCAAAAGGCACAAATTTCCTGTTATAAGTAAGTATTAGGGATTTAACATTTAGTATGATGACTGGCTGACATTACTATATGATATATCAGAAAGTTAAGAGAGTAAATCCTAAGACTTCTCATCACAAGGAGAATATTTTTTTTCCCTTCTTTTCTTTTTATTGTATCTATATGAGAAGAAGATGTCAGCTGAACCTATTGTGGTAATCATTTTACAATATATGTAAAAAATCCACAAGGCAGTGTTGCACTTAAACCATACTTTGGACCAAATGCAACTAACAGACATATACAGAACATTTCATCCAATAGCAGCAGAATACACATTCTTCCCAAGTGCACATATAACCTTGTTTAGGATAGATAACATGTTAGGTTACAAATCAAATCTTTAAAAATTTAACAGATTGAAATCATACTGAATGTTTATTCTGATCACATTGGAAATGAAACTAGAAATAGCAGAAGGAAGACTGGAAAGCTCACAAATACGTGGAAATTTAATAGCACACTCTTTTTTTTTCCTTCAAAGTATTTTATTTGAGAGAGAGAGCACGAGAAGGGGGAGGGGCAGAGGGAGAGAGAGAGAGAAGCAGACTCCTTCCTGAGCAAGCAGCCTGATGCAGGGCTCTATCCTGGGACCCTGAGATCATGAGCTGAGCCGAAGGCAGATGCTGAACCAACTGAGCCACCCAGGCACCCCAAAATAGCATACTCTTGAACAAACATTGGGTAAAGATTAAACCAAAAAGGAAATTAGAAAATAGCTTAAGACAAATGAAAATGAAAAGCAGTATACAAAGAGGGAAGTTTAGTGTGATAATTGCCTATGTTATAAAGAAAGATTTTATTATTTTTTAAGATTTTATTTATTTTAGAGAAGTACGTGCTTGCTTCTGTGAGGGTGGGGAAAGAGGCAGAGGGGAAGGGAGAGGCCGAGAATCTCAACTGACTGAGCCACTCAGGTGCCCCTAAAAAGAAAGATTTTAAATAACCTAACTTTATACCTCAAGGAGTTAGAGAAAGAAGAACAAACTAAGCTCAAAGTAGAAGGAAGGAAATATCACATGTTAGAGCAGAAAACAGAAAAACAATAGAAAAAATCACCAAAAATAAGAGTTGGTTTTTTGAAAAGAGAATTGACAAACTCCTAATTGGATTAAAAAAAAAAAAACAGGACTCAGTAAATTAGAGATGAAAAAGGAGGGGTGCCTGAGTGGTGCAGTTGGTTGAGCGACTGACTTTTGGTTTCAGCTCAGGTTGTGATCTCAGGGTTGTGAGATTGAGCCCCATGTCCAGCTCCACACTCAGAATAGAGTCTACTTGAGTCCCCCCCCCACTGCCCTTCCCCCACCTCAAATCTTTTAAAAAAAGTGAAAAAAGAACATTTCTGCCTCAGAAATAAATGCTTCAGAAAGGATTAAAGAGATTGAACAATTATATGAACAATTATATGGCAACAAACTGGGCAACCTAGAATAATTGGGTACATTTCTAGAAAGATACAACCCACCAAGACTGTATCTTGAAGAGATAGAAGGTCTGACTTGTATGGAGATTGAATTAATAATCAGAAACCTCCCAACAAAGAAAAGCCCAGGACCACCTGTCATCACTGATGAATGCCACCATATATTTAAAGAAAAATTAATGCTAATCATTCTCAAGCTCTTCCAAAAAACTGAAGCAGAGGGAACATTTCTAAACTCATTTGAGGAGGCCAGCATTTCCCCAATGACAAAGCCAGACAAAAGCACCACAATAAAAGAAAATTATAGGTCAGTATCCCGGATGAATATAAATGCAAAAATCTTCAACAAAATACCAGCAAACTGAATTCAACAATACATTAAAAGGCTCATACAGCATGACCAAGTGGGATTTATCCCTGGCATACAAGGATGGTTCAACATACAAAAATCAATGTGATACACCACATTAACAGAATACAAGATAAAAATCACATGATTGTCTTAAAAGATACAGTAACAGTACTGGACAAAATTCATCATGCTTAAGCCACACATAAAAACAACTCAAAGTGGATTAGAGATCTGAAACTGTAAAACTCCTAAGAGAAAACATAGGGGGGAAGTTTTGTGACATAGGTCATGGCAATGGATATGATAGCAAAAGCAAAAATTGGCAATTGGGTCTATATCAAACTAAAAAAGCTTCTGCACAGCAAAGGAAATAACACAGTGAAAAGTCAACCTATGGAATACAAGAAAATATTGGTAAACAATATATCTGATAGGTTAATCTGCAATATATGTGTGTGTGTGCATGTGTGTGTGTGTATATATATATTACAATTCAATAGCAAAACACCAACTCCTCAATTTAAAAAGCGTTAAGGACCTGAATAGACATTTCTTCAAAGAAAACATATAAATGGCCAACAAATATATGAAAAAAATGTTCACCATCATTAATCATCAGTGAAATGCAAATCAAAACCACAATAAGGTATCATTTTATGCTTGTCAGGATAGCTATTATAAAAAGCAAAAGACAATAAGTGTTGGGAGAATTTGGAACGCTTGTCATTGTTGGTGGGAATGCAAAATGGTGCAGCCACTTTGGAACACAGTATCAAAATTTCTCAAGAAATTAAAGATAGACCTACTGTATGATTCAACAGTTCCACTTCTGTGGATTCATTCAGAATGAAAATTAGGATCTTGAAGAGATATCAGCACTCCTGTGTTCATTTCCAGGAGCCACGATGTGGAAACAATCTAAATGTCCATCAACAGATGAATGGATGAAGAAAATGTAATATATACATACAATAGATTATTATTCAGACTGTAAAAAAGGAAAGTCTGCAATATGAAATATGTATGAATCTTGAGGACATTATGCTAAGTGAAATAAGCCATTACAGAAAGACAAATATTCCATGATTCCACTTATATGAGGTATCTAGAATAATAGAACTCATAGGATAATGGATGGTGGTCACTAGGGGTGGGGATAAAGGAGAATTGGGGAGTCACTAATCAGTAGGCATAAAGTTGAATTAAGTAAAATAAGTTCTAAAGATCTGTTCTACAACATTGTACTTATAGTCAATAATGTACACTTAAAAATTTAACAGTGTAAATCTAAAGTTCAGTGTTCTTAGCACAAAAAAAGTTTAAAGGAAAAAATGGTAGCCTTTGTGTTATATGTATTTTACTACAGTAAAAAAGAAGAAATCAAGATTTTTCAAGAATAAGGATGAAAAGAATGCAAAGATAAAACAGTGACAGTGATACTTTAATATGATTAGACAATGTTCAAGCCATGTCCTTAAGAGTTTAGAAATTAAAATTTAATTATTCAAGAAGCATAATAATTTAGGATAATAAAATACAGGAATAGTAATATGAAAATAACAATGATAGCTAACATTTATTTAGGATATATTATGGACCAGACACTATCATATGTTATGTTTGGCATTGCCAGACTTTTTTTGTAAAGGCCAGATAGTAAATATTTTTGGCTTTGCAGGACACATATAATTTCTTTTGCATATTATTCTTTGTTTTGGTTTGTTTGATGTGTTTTTTCATTTTTGCAACCTTTTAAAAATGTGAAAACTATCTCAACCTGAGGTCTATACAAAAACAACCTGCAGGTTGGATGTGGTCTGGGCCTCTTATGGTCTAGACCCTGGTCTAGACCTTGAGTTTTTTATTTCAGCACATATGACTACCTAATAAAATTCAAACAAGTTGTATATTCCTGGAAAGTTTGTAGAAAATACCCAAGGCAAATGTAACTTGAGAATTGATTGTATTTCCATGGATTTTGTTGCTGTACAAAGAATGATATCACCACATTAAAGAAATCATTCAACTCATTTACCACCCTAGCACTATAACCAAGTCCATATTACTTTCTAATCCTGGCCTTCATGCAGTGTATTTTAAGGACACTAATTTTTAATGTATGTCCAGCATGTAAAAATAATTTTAGTGTTCCTATTTTTAAAATCTCATTATCATTTTTTATAATCTAATAGAATGTTAAAAAATTTATCAGTTGGATTCCAGTCATGCTGCCTCATCAGATCTGTTGCTTTTTATTCCTTTCTAATCACATAACATCTGAGCAACGTTTTTAAGCCTATGACCATAAAGCAAGAGTTCCAAAGGAGGAGGGAGGAGAGAAGAGTAAAAAAGAAACCATGAGGATTGAGCATGACAAAAAGATGGGAGTGGAGTGGGACAGAATTACCAAAATGATGCATTTCATACCCCAAAGATCAATATCTTTCTCTTTCTTTTAAGATTTTATTCTTAAGTAATCTTTACACCCAATGTGCAGCTCGAACTCACAACCCAGAGATCAAGAGTTGCATGCTCTACTGACTTCGACAGCCAGGTACCCCTAAAAGATCAATTCTTATTTAAAGTTTGTTCAAACTTTTGGCCTTCAGTGCCATTCTCATTTTTTATTATGTTTGTGCAGAATTACTTTTGGCTTCTTTATTATTTCTTGTAAGACTGGTGCTGTTTTGTGTTTTATGACCACCTTATCTTTTCTTTTGCTGCTCTGTCTCCAGCAGTTTTCTTTAGCTAAGGCTAAAGTTGGATCTCCCTTACATTCTTACGTATTTTCATTTGTCCATTACCCTTCCCAAATACTTAACTTTCATAGGAATAAAAAATACATTTTGTAATTTTTTTTAAAGATTTTATTTATTTATTTGACAGAGATCACAAGTAGACAGAGAGGCAGGCAGAGAGAGAGAGAGAGAGGGAAGCAGGTTCCCTGCTGAGTAGAGAGCCCGATGCGGGACTCGATCCCAGGACCCTGAGATCATGACCTGAGCCGAAGGCAGCGACTTAACCCACTGAGCCACCCAGGCGCCCCTACATTTTGTAATTAAGTAATAAACACTACCATGTACCATTATATTGAGGTTTGGGGTCTTCCAGGATCCCTGAGACCCTTTCAGAGGATCCTCAGTGTCACAGCTTTTTTTTTTTTTTTTTTTGAGTCACTGCTATTTTTATAATACTAAAAGCTATTTACCTTTTTAACTTTCTTGATTAATGCATATTTTATAAATTTCTCAGTTTTAATTTCTAATAGGGTAGATATTAATAGATATAATCCACATAAACAAAAGCTCATCAAATCCTTAATCATTACTAACAATGTAAAGGAATCCTGAGACCAAAAAGTTTGAGAATGGCTACTGCATCCTATCCTATCAGCAAACGCTGACCAAGCACTTTGTATTTTCAAGCAGAGTTCTAGTCTTGGAATAAGTGACAGAAGTTTTCCTCAAAGATCTCAGTTTAAGTGGAGAGGGATAGGGGTACCTGGGTGGCTCAGTCGGTTAAGCGTCTGCCTTCTGCTGGGGTCATGATCCCAGGGTCCTGGGATTGAACCCTGCTAGTGGGGAGCCTGCTTCTCCCTCTCTCTCTGCCCCCTCCTGGTCCCGCTTGTGTTCTTGCTCACTCTCTTTTAGATACATAAAATCTTAAAAATAAATAGAGGTTGATAAAAGGGTATAAGATGAATCTTCCAGCTATAAGATAAATCAGGTCTGAGGATCTCATGTAAAAGATGGTGACTATAGTTGATAACACTCTATTGTATAATTGAAATTTAATAGAATTGGACTTAAATGTTCTCACCAAAAAAAAAAAAAAAAGAGATGATGGATGTGTTAATTAACTAGATGGGGGGATATTTTCACCAATTATATGCATATGAAATCACCACAATGTACTCTTTAAATATCTTACAATGTTATGTGTCAGTTATATCTCAGAAAACCTGAAATTTTTAAAAAAGCTCTCATAGTTCAGTGGAGAACACAGACTCCTCAAAGCATCAGTGTAGTTGGAGGCCGTAAGTAGGAACCCAGAAAGAGGGAATTTTAACTAATTGTGGAGTATGGTGCTGGTGGTAGAAAGGATGAATGAGAAGTGGGACTCCTCTCTGTTAAGACTTCCTGGAGAAGGTAACCACCGAACCCGTGATTTTAACCATCAGAGTGGGTTAGCTGGGTCATGGACTGTGATAGGAGGCATTCTCAAGCAAAGGAGTGGAAGCCAAGAGTGCGGTCAGTGCGTGCAAGCAGACAAGCAGGGCTGGGTTGTTGTGTGTAGTGTCCGTCTCCGGGAGAAGTGGAAACAAGGCTAGAGAGGTGGCAGGAGCCAGCTCTTTGCCATTTTGGCCTATTAGGGGTTTGGACTCCATCTTTAGAAGGAAAGGAAGTGCCATCTATTTTTTTCTTTCTTTCTTTCTTTGGCACATACTTGGTTTTGTTGCTCCTTTCTATACGTAAGAATTTGGTTTATTAAAGTAGTATTCGTTGCTGAGTGTCAGAGTAGCTTCTGAAATGTCACATATGTTGACACTTTACATAATACTCATTTTACTTCTGAGAAAATGAAAGCTCAGAGAGGTTTAGGATGCATAGCTGTCTGGAGGGTGAAATGATATTTAAGTCCACGCAGCCTCCCTCCATAATTGGCACTCTTCACGGATGTGCTGTAGCGCCTCTCCATACAAACCAAAGGAAAAAGGGTAAAGGGTAGGCTTGTGAACAGCTAGTTACAAAACTGTTCCCGAAAATGAAAACTAGCTCTGTGAATGTGCTGTGAACTACCAAAGTGTGTATTTTGAAGGGGTGAAATTTCTGGTCCTGTGTTATATCTCAGTGAAAGAAGAGCCTATGATGAGATGCATAGAGCTTTATAGATACAACTCAGGTAATGAAAGTCTCTGACTTACGTTCTAACAATAAAACTCTTCTATTAACATCTGATGATAGACATTTAGCAAATGGGCTCTTAATAGACTTCTGTGAAAATGTGAAATTGAAGCTCCCTTGGGAGCTTCAAATGCAGGTTATGAGGCATATGTGTAAATTGGGTCACAGCCCTCTACTTGGTTATATGTGGAAATTCAAAGATTTCTGCAGTGAATGTGTATAAAATAAGCTTGTTCCATATCTTGACTTAACTTTGCCTTTCCCTTTACTTTTCTACCTCTGACCTTCCTGTACATTCTCTGCTTCATGTTGTCCATATATGGATTTATATTTTTGCTTTAAAATCAAATGCTTAATGTCTTTTAATGTCTGCTTATAAATACTAGTTTCTCCTCAGCTCTGTGATAACCTTGAAAAAAATAGGGAGAAAAATCAGCTTTAGTACATAGTTGTATTGCTCCTTACTGAAAAACATTTTTGCAAGTTTATGATCTTTTTTAGGGAAACATTTAACTTTATTTTTCTGTGAAACAGAATTTAACCATAGCTTTTCAAACACAATAATGTGCTTAATGGGAAGGAATTGTGTGGTAAATATTCACCATCCATTTAGTTCTAATGAGAGGTAATTATGATGTGTTTTCTTGTTAAAGCTAATGAATGTTAAAAGTAGTTCCATTTTTTGAAAGGCAAAACTGAGAATTGCTAGAGCTAAGCAGAATAGCCAGGAGAGAAAGAATGATAGGCAACAAATAAAGAGTGGAAAGACCCACAAATCTTTAAATCCTCAGCTCAGTAAGAAAAGACAAAACACGTTACCAAATCTGCTTTTTTTTTTTTTTTTGCAGACATTTAAATCTAACTGTGACAGTTTCTTACAACTAGCACATTTATTTTTAAGAAATTTTGTTTCCAGAGCTTTGAAATAATTTGAGTGATCATCTTCAGACTACTGCATATGGTACTAATATGAAAGTTTCAGCAGCATTATTCATAACAGCCAATAGGCAGAAAAACCCAAATGTCCATCAACTGAGAAATGGGCGAATAAAATGTGGTATATCCATACAATGGACTATTATTTGGCAATAAGAAGGAATATATGCTGCAACATGGATGAGCCTTGAAAACATTATGCTAATTGAGATAAATCAGTCACAAAAGACCACATACTGTTTGATTCTGTTTGTATGAAATGTCCAGGATAGGCAAATCCATGGAGATAAAAAGTAGATTAATGGTTGTCTAGGGCTGACGGAGAGAGGATTTGGGGAAATGGGGAGTGACTGCTAATGGGTGTAGGTCTTCTTTTGGGGATGATAAAAGTGTCCTAAAATGGATTGTACCAAATGTTGCACAATTCTGTGACTATATCCTAAAAACCACCGAATTACATGCTTTCAGTGAGTGAATTATGTGGTGGGTGAGTTACATCTAAATAAAGCTGTTAGATCTATCCATCTATCTGTGTCTCAGTAGAGTGATAACTTGAATACTGAAAAGTTTGAAAATGCATGTTGTGAGGGGAGGTACAAGGACAAAGGCTATATTGTACAGAATATGTCTAATTGGAACTATTCCATAAAACTTCACAATTTGAATAGAAGGATTTTCCCTCTCTTGCAGGCTAAAAATCCTATATCTCATGGTCATCTTGTTAATACTTAATTCCTGTATTCTCTCTTTCTGGAGAAACTCTGGACTCTGACAGAGCTCATTCTATAATGCCCTGAGGTCCCGGAGGCTAACACTGTTGTAGCTGATGAGTCAAGTGGACACCATGTCTGGCTGTGTTCCCAAGGATATAGTTAGATTAGGGCAAATGGCATGAGAACAATGCATCAAATGTATCAAAGATAAAGAGGTTTTTCTTCCTGATTGACCATAGGTGTCTTCTTGTCCTAGTCTCTCTTTCTTTGAACAACAGAAGGAAAATTTCCCAACCAAATCTTTGGGGATTGTCTTCCCTTCCCTCTCCCAGTATCCCAGGGTGTGACAATAGGCAAAACTTTTGCTCCGAAGTTGTCATCTTCTTTTATCCCTTTCCCTTCTTCATTCCTTTTAGGTTTCCAAGTCTTGGACGCGAAGTTTGTGACTGGTGAGCTTTAGTGATTTGTTTACTCTTATAGGCACACACAATAGAGCTTTGGGCACAGGCACTTTCTTTGTCCCATTGGTTGTCTAAGTGATCCCCAAGTGAGTCAGTGAGCCCCCTTAAGTCCAGCTCTAGCCAGCCACTTGATAGGTGGGTAGGCAGTGGCCTGGAAAACCTTTTGAACTCTCACAAATTTACCTTTGAAATACTCTTGTCTGCAGTACAGAATGGAAGTCTGTTTGGGAGTTGCTGAAAAGACTCTTTCTTCAAACAAATAAGCAAAACACAAAACAAAACAACAAAAAAACCCCTACATTTCAAGCTAGGTCAGTTTCTTTGTTTCCTTTTCCTATCAAAGAGTACTCTATTTAGGAGGTCTTCGTTTCTTTACATTGATTTCTCCATGGCCCTCTCAGTTTAACTCTTCTTCCCGTTGATTTGCCAGATCTGTTACCAGGAGTAACATTCTTATAGATTGGGGCTCTCCTTCATTCCAAAACTCTTATTCCTCCTTTTATTTGACTTCAATGGTAACACTCCTGACCACTCCCTTCTCTGAACTTTCTCTTCCTTTGTTTGGAACTCAACTAATGCTTATTGGATTCAACTACATTTTCTCACACTGAAGTATCCAGGCTTACTTCTTACCTTTTAGCTGATCCATTTTTGTTTCTTGCAATGCACTGCATGTTTCTTTCATCTCCTAATTGGAGTATTTTTTCAAGACTTGACATGTTGGTAAATGACCATCTCCATCTTGTTTATATTTAGATCTCGTGGTCCAGGGTAGTAGGTGTGTCCAAGAGGTTAAAGGTACCCGCAAAAAATTCATAATGGTGCCAAGCAGGATGCTCCTGCCATCGAATGTGACATGGCAGTCACTGTAAAAATCAATTACAGCAACTTTTCTACAAGTCAGTAGTGCAAAGCTTTTCAGCCCTGCAGACCTTAACCCAGGATTCCCTAGACTTCAGAGAACTCAGAATCATTAAGGATAATGGTTCAAAGAGATTTCTGTACCCACTGCCAACCTGTGATTCATACTTTATGTGGGACCCAGGAATCTGTAGTTTTAAAAGGCATCCGAGTGATTATGATGCAATTGGTCCAGCTATCATTCTTGGAGGAAACAATGTCACAATGCCCTTTCCTTTAGTGATAGGCTACATCCCTAAGAGAATAAAGGTGGAACTAATAGTAATTTCCAAAATACTTTATAAGTTGCCCAGGACCTGGAATCTCTCTGTTTCTGAATGAATAGTATTCACCACCTTATATTTGTTCATCCTTACCCTGGGGAAAAAATACATTCATTTCCATTCTTTCTAGTGAAGTTCTAAAAGAAGCAGGCAACCAGTTCTCACTATTGGTCTATTTCCACTTTCACAAGAGTTTCAGAATCATCTGTAAGATGCCTGGAATCCAGAGGCACCCAAGGAAATTAGCAACAAGAAATATATAGTAAGTAGGTTAGTTAATGAGGTTATGGTGTTAGGTGTTGTTTCACATTAAGATACTTCATTATACATGCATTTTGGGAGAAACATGTATATCCTCTAATATTTTTATTTGATTTGGTTTGATTTCATACATTGACTGCTATCCACAAGCTTTCTCGGTGCTCCTTTTCCTGGTGGGGAAAGCCCCACAGAATTAAGTGAGTAGCTGCCCAGCCCCAAAGCTGATTTCTCCAGATGGCATCACAAGCCCCAAGGGACTACTTATTTATAGCAGCAGGAGCTAGTTCTCTGGTCTAGGCCCTCTAGCCTAACAACCATATAAAGAGTCCAGAAAAACCAGGATTCTTTTCTTATAGCAACTTCTTTGTCAGGTAGTATCTTCAGCTCAGAAGTCAAGCTGCCTGTGGCTCACATCTGCCTTAGGAGATATCACCTTCTCACATGGTGTCTTGTTGACATGGTTTTCACTTTGTTTTGTTACAAGAGATCTTGGTTGCAGAGTGAGGTCACTAAGATTAATAATGTAGGAGTGTTTTTTAGTTCAGAGGAGCAACTGGTCAAGAGCCTGTATTTTTATTTTTTTATTTATTTATTTATTTATTTTTTTTAAGATTTTATTTATTTATTTGACAGAGAGAAATCACAAGTAAGCAGAGAGGCAGGCAGAGAGAGAGGAGGAAGCAGGCTCCCTGCTGAGCAGAGAGCCCGATGTGGGGCTCGAACCCAGGACCTGGGATCATGACCTGAGCCGAAGGCAGCGGCTTAACCCACTGAGCCACCCAGGCGCCCCAAGAGCCTGTATTTTTAAATGTTGTGCCAGGAGAATATTGTATTCATAGAGTGTGTATTTTATTATTAGTGACTTGAATGCATCCATGAACGCTTTGATACACTCTAATTATTTCTATAACTATGAATTCCATTTTCTACTACTATGTGACAGTGTGGATGTTTGGAATGCAAAATTGTGAGGCATCAAATATAGGAGGCATTAAATATAGTCAGGGTGACTGGATTTCAGCTCTAGTGAGTATAATTTAAACTTTCCCCCTTCTATCCCCCATCTTTTTTTGTTTTTTTAAAGATTTTATTTATTCATTTGACAGATCACAAGTAGGCAGAGAGGCAGGCAGAAAGAGAGGGGGAAACAGGCTTCCCACTGAGCAGAGAGCCCAGTGCGGGGCTCAATACCAGGATCCTGGGATCATGATCTGAGCCGAAGGCAGAGGCTTAACCCACTGAGTCACCCAGGCACCCCTATGTCCTCCATCTTTTAAGATGAAAAACTTTGGCATATGCTCTCGTGTCATGTTCCTGCTGTGGCTAGACTCAGAGTTTAGGGTTTTCTTCAGAGTGTTAGTTAAATACTCTAAATCACCAAGAGGCAAAGTCAGCAAAAATTGCTTACTCAGAACAGTTTTATTGAACTCACACCAGATTATCTTTTTAGAGGTTGTGGAAGTCTTTGTGATTCTTTATGGAGTAATCAGGGTTGTTTAGATGGGCTTTCAGTGCCAGAGATAGTCTGATGAGTGCCTCCCTGGCAAGCCCGAAACCAGGCCCTAGAGTTGTACACCGACAACCAAAGATAATGCTTTTATATCCTGGATACTTGTAAGCTTTGGCAACAAACAATCTCTCTCTCTCCTAAGGGAGTCAGCATATCAAGCTAATTTTGAGGAAAGGAGAGTAGAATGATGCATATGAGTCAGAATAGGGTCCAAGATTCCCAATGTTGCTTCTTTCCCCCATTCTCTAGACTGAGGCCTGCACTTTCTTTTAGCAGTGTCTTTTTCCATAATCGTGTGACAGAATTCCATGTGTGTCAGAGAAATTACTTTGACCTCCAAACGGAGGTCCTGTAGAAGGCCTTGGTTCCATACTCACAATGCAGTCCCTGGATCAGCAGCACTGATCATGTGGGAGCTTGTCATACCCCATAAACTCAGGCCTTATCCCAGAACTACTGAATCAGAATCCCTATTTTAACAAGATAACCCAGTGATTTGTATACTTTTAGAGTTTGAGAAACACTGACATGGCGGGGGCATTATGGCTATTTATTTTTACTGGTCATGACCCCACTCTTTTCCAAGCTCTTTTGATTTCAAAATGGCTGTGAACTTGCCAGAATTTACTAAAACTACAACATATTGGTGTGAGGGAGGTGTTTCTATGTGGGGGTGCTAGGCTTCCATGCAGAAGCCATATAACAACCAGCATAAACAGTTCTGATGATATTGCTCTTAATCTGGGAACCTGAAGGATAATGTCATGGTTTTGATATCTGACTACTGTTGTGCTCTGCTTGGATAAAGACATCAGAAAGGTGGGAAATGGTTCACTGCTCATCGTCTGTACAGCACACCCCTTTACTGTAAATAGCAAATAGCTGATTTGAGAAACATAGAAGTTAATTTTTTGTAAAAATAACTTGAATATAGTTAACACACAAGAAGAATAATTTTTAAATAAAGTTTGTAGATTTTTTGGGAAATGTCACTCTAAGTATGCCTGATATTCTAGTATGGGATGTTTAAAGGAATTAAATGAATGTGAAAAACCTCAGCTCCAAGGTGTGGAGTACAGTTTCCTTTAAGTTAGGGTTGTGATAGGGTCTCTTTAAGAGGCACCAGGAGTGTCAGATGACCGTTGGTGAGGAAATGGTACGGTTGCAGTTGGGGCTAATAGTTGTCCAACTCTGTGGGTGAAGGGAGACCCACAGCTCTGGCAGAAACTAGCTCCTAAATTGCTTTTCTACTAGCATCTCCTTTTGCTTTCTGTTGAGTGAAGAGTTAAGTGAGCAGGAAGAGTCACATAGACATTGAAGCTTGGTCTTTATATTTTGTTTGTCACTCTGAACTTTTGGGAGTGTGGCATTTCTTTTTTGGCTGCTTTAGGCATCTGACTCCTGCTGATGCATCTATGAGAGGGTCAGATCAGGTCTGTGCTGCTGCAGGTCCTTTCTCCTGTACTTTAAGAAGATGACATTTTACATTAGAATGCAGTACACGTGTCATTCAAAGGCCATTCCGCAGCTTCTGGAGCACAGGGACTCACTGACTTTGTCATGGTTGCAAATATTTCAAAAGTCAAATGCATGTATAAAACAGTTTGTTAGGCTGTTGTTGGAGGCAAACAAGAACAAATTGAAATTAGTCGTTTGGGAGGAATATTTTGGCATGGTTTCTCTGAAGTTGGGTAAACATAATTTGTCCATGTATCCATCTGGGCACCCAGTTGCAGTCCTTCTGCCCACAGAAGGAATTTGTACACATCAGACAAGTTACCATTCTGAATCTCCAGGACGTGGATAGACTGTTACTATGTGTGTATTTGTTTGTATACACTCATCTGTTCTCTCTCTATGCGGTATTCAAGACAGAGCCTCCCCTGGGCTACCTTGCTTGCTCCAGAGAGCTTCCCTGCAGCCCACTCGTGTGGAACCTTCTTCTTCTTCCAAGGTTAGTACACGTGTCAGGCTGATGGGTGCGCTGCTTCTTGTCTGTCTAGCTTGGACACTTTCACAGCCATGGTATTTTAGGTTTTCAGATCTGACCAAGGGTAAATCTTAGGGCCCAGACTGCTTGCTCAAAGTCTCCCCTAGAAAGCAGGTTTGCAGAGGAAATTGACACCCTAGAATTTTTCACTAAGTCTGCGGTTCCTATCAGGTGGGGACAGCTATTGATTTCTCCCGTTAGCTTTACAGTAGCCTCACTCATCCCTCCCCACCCCCTGGCCAACGAGCAAGGTGAATTTTACCATTAGAAGTATCAGTTTGTTTACTTCAGAGAACATGGTGGTTTTATCAGGCTTCTTATTCTCTCACTAGCTTTTGTAGAGAGAAAAAAAATCCTGTGTCCCATAAACTAAAATGATAGCATTATGGCGTTACATCATCACATCATTTGATTAACTATTGTGGTAAATCTATGAATAACTCCCTTTTGACATCCTCTCCCTGCCTTTTGATTTACTACCATGCTTTTCATACTTTCCAAAGCAGACCCCGTAGTTAGTTGTCTGAAGCATCCTAAGCACAAGCCATGGTGAGTGTCACTCACTCTCATCCCTCCTTACTGCCTTTTTTCTCGCTTCTGCCATTTCCCAGTGAGTGGTGGACCTATGTGACAGCTGGGATTCACAGTGGTGACCTTAAGCATGCATTTGTGGTTTATGAAATTGGTTGGCTAAGAACTGCCTCTTGAAAATTTTCTTCTACAAAATTTACTTCAAAGAAACATCTTACTGGATCGATTCTTCAGTTATACACTGGGGAATATGGTTCGATATTTTTAAACATATAAGCAAAAGGATCCATATGTGATCAAATAGATCAACTTGAATTAGAATGACGAACATCATTTACTCTCACATCTGTGGAGGGCAAGTAGGTCTGCCTTCATGGAGTCTGTTTTGGATTGAGGTGGGCTGTCAAGACCAGGTGAAACCCAGCTAGTGTTGTGTTTGAGTACAGCGAGCATACAGTTGGAGGGGCTAAGGCAAGAAGGGGAACAAGATATAGGGACAGTTCCTCTATTTCTGGGTTTCCAGGCAACTATGGCAGGAAGAACAAGGTAGCTGAACTCTGGGAAAGCTCCAGAGCCTTGCCACAGGGGGTGCATTTGCAGAGGAACAAGAGAATTTAATGAAGGTCAGAAAATGCAAGGCAGAGAGATGAGGTAGAGGTGAATCAAAGCCTAGCTCAGCAACATCTGACTGGTGTTTCCTCTTCAGTGTGAAGCCCAAGGGGTCATTCTTAAAGGTATGCAAAAACAGTCTGGGAAACTGTGAGTCCTTTGGGGATGCTTGTTAGACATGCAGAGGCTTAGGTCTATCTCTTAGAGATTCTGATTCAGTCGGTCTGAGGTGGCCTCTTGGAATCTGTATGTTTACAAGTGCTCCAGGTGAGTTTTATGATTGGGTAATTTTGGGAAACACTCTGTTTCTAGACTATATTTATTTTGTTGGATGGAGCTCTGTGTTGGCTGGCTCCCTAGGGGTCCAGTGAGTGATGGATAGTGAATCACTGAATCATAGCAATGTTAAATCCAGGGGTATAATTCTTCCACTTTCACTTTCTAAAGAGGTCATTTCAATGTGTCTCTCAATGAATTGTCCTAGAACAGTTTTTCAGCCCATCCGAAATTTGGTAGATGAACTTGGTCTGGTTAAAGATAAGAAGGATGTCATCTCTAAACTCATTGCCTCTTTATCTTCCAAAATGTCTTTTAGAATGTTGATGTACATATATTAGCAAGTCACAGAGTGACTATTAGCTGTGAAATGAAACAGGATTCTTAGGCTTTAGATTTACCTTATAGACCTAAAACTTTTAAATTTGTGTAGTCTAAAATAATGTATGCCATGGTCAAAAGAAAATGTTAAATAAAATGGAAAATAAGACTCTTAGGTTCCTGTACACTGATGGTGGGTAACTTTCTGCATGGTAGGAGCTTGAAAAACACTGGAAGATTTTCAATACACTGGTAAGTGGAAATTTTGTGGTTCAGTACAATGTTTATGTCTTAGTTAGAACTAGCTGGCTGCATAGGTGTCTGAAGGAAACTTCTAGCCTTAGCAGAAAGAGGGACTTATTTTAAGAGTATAGTTTTTGACAGGGATGCCTGGGTGGCTCAGTCCGTTAAGCATCTGCCTTCAGCTCAGGTCATGATCTTCTTCTTCCTGAGCTCAAACCCCACATCAGGGTCCCTGCTCAGTGGAGAATCTTCTTCTCTGTCTCCCTCTGCCCATCCGCCTGCTTGTGCACACACACTCTCTCTCAGATAAATAAATAAAGTCTCTCTCTCTCTCTCTCTCTTTTTTTTTTTTTTTAAGGAAAAAGAGTATAGCAGTTGGCAGACCCAAGAACAAGAGAATAGCTGGGCCTCAGAGAGATAAGAAAACTTGGGAACAAACAGGAAGCCAGCATAGACCTAAGGGATGCTTGTGGTCCCTCTCCCTCTGCTTTTGCGAGCTTATCTGCTGCTTCCTTATCTATGTACAGACCTGATTTCTCTGTACCACTGTCCACTTGGTAGAAAAATGACTACCCAAAAAAAAAAAAAAAGAAAAGAAAAGAAAAGAAAAATGACTACCCAATAGCACCTAAGTTTACATGTTACAATTCCAGCTTCATGGAGACATTGCATTGCCTCTTCTCATGGTTCCTATTCCAGATCCACAGGAGGGGAGATCTGATTGGCCTGGTGTGAGTCACCATACATCCCTGGGTTTATGGTAAACCCAAGGCTGCTGGAGTCCGTGTTTCTGGAGATAGAGAATGGAATGTGGAGCTGTGATCCATGAGAAAGGAGGATCCTTGTGAGATGATCCGCTTGCCTCATAATACAGCTACTGTGATATATATTGTTGAAGATTTTTGTAGTTATTTTTTTCAGTGGGGCTAGACTGTATTACTCTGTTAAGATAGCTCCGTTAAGATATTAGCGTGGTTGTAGTGTCTTATCATCCCGATGCTTCTTCCCTTCTGCACTTTTACATAAGCTAACAGGTTCAGTCATTCCTACCCTTCTTCACCTGACTACCTTTATTCATGTTCACCTTTCAGGTTAAATGACTCTTTTCAGGAGAAGAACTCATCAGTCATTTATCTTTACCTTTATCTCTCCCTCCCATCTCCCCCATGCCTAATCAGATGGAGCTTTTTGGCCTGAAAAGGGAAGGAAAGAGAGTTTAGAAAATTTGTATATCCTTGAAAGCAAGGGCTAGGCTCTGTACTCCTTACCTAATTTATATGTTTCTCTGCTAATTCCTGTATATAATAAAATGGAGCAAGACAGGGGCTAGAACAAATACACAATGACTATAATACGATGCAAAATAAAAGTTCCTGAAGAACAGCTTAGGGAGACATAACATTAGAATATGGGGTCTTAAAAGACTTTATGGAAGAGATTTCACTTGAGACTTGCTGTGAAATACAGGTTGAATTTCTGGAGGATGAGATGGCACTGGAGAGAGGATTCTAGGTACAGAGGCCAGAATAAATAGGAACATGGATGTAGCAAAATTGATGGTGTGCAAAATTCATTTCATCAGAACAGAGGGCAAAAGGACATAAGGAGCTTAATCCATAGAGGGTCACTTAGCTTATGTCCTCTAATGGGTATAGAGTAAAGAAATGAGGCTGAATTCCATTGACATTGGGGAACCATTGACGGATTTTGGACAAGGAATTATATCATTAGAATGAAAGCTTCATGAAGTAAAAAACCTATGTGTCTTTTTCTTTGAATCTTTAGGGTCTAACATAGCATCTGGCATGGAGAATGTGTGCCTAAGAAATATTCAGACTCCACAAAGGATCAGAACTATATTTTATTTTTAATTTTTATTTTCTTAAAGATTTATTTATTTGAGAGAGAGAGAGCAAGTGGGGGTGAGGGGTAAAGGGGGAGAGAGAGAGTGAGAGAGAAAGAGGGGGTCTCAAGCAGACTCCTCACTGAGCGCAACCTGACCCTGGGCTCCATCTCAAGATCCTGAGGTCACCACCTGAGCAGAAACCTAGTTGGTCAGTTAACCGACTTTGCTTTCCAGGCACCCCCAGAACTATATTTTAGCAATATTAATCTAGTAGGTACCATATAGAATGAGTTACAGGGGAATACCAGGAGCTGCGAGACCATTTTGGAGGTAAATACAGTAATTCAGGTAAGGATTAATGAAGGCTTCTCAGCTAGAACAGAAAGGATTAAGGCTGACTGGTATTGTAGTGTAAAAGTAGAATCTGAAGGACAGACCAACATGAGAGAGAAAAGAGACCCTTTCAGTCAAGGACTAGATTCCCAAAAGAGACTGCAGACCAAACAAGACCTACAAATTATTGTTTGATGAGAGAAAAACATGAAATATTTACTTCCTCTTTTTTTTTTTTTTTTTAAAGATTTGTTTGTTTATTTTTAGAGGTGGGGAGGGGCAGAAGGAGAGAGATTCCCAAAGAGATTCCCTCCTGAGCACCGAGTACAACATGGGACTCAATCTCATGACCCTGAGATCATGACCTAGCCAAAACCAAGAGTCAGATGCTTAACTGACTGCACCACCCAGGCGCCCCAGTTCCCCCAGTGTTTTATTTTTATTTTTTCAAAAGATTTTATTTATTTGACAGACAGTGAGAGAGGGACTACAAGCAGGGGAGTGAGGGAGGGAGAAGCAGGCTTCCTGCTGAGGAGGGAGCCTGAAGTGCGGCTCAATCCCAGGACGCTGTGATCATGATATGAACCCAAGACGACGCTTAACTGACTGAGCCACCCAGGCGCCCCACCCCCTGTGTTTTATTTTTTTATTTTTTTATTTTTATTTTTTTTAAAGATTTTATTTATTTATTGGACAGAGAGAGAGATCACAAGTAGACGGAGAGGCAGGCAGAGAGAGAGAGGGAAGCAGGCTCCCTGCTGAGCAGAGAGCCCAATGCGGGACTCCATCCCAGGACCCTGAGATCATGACCTGAGCCGAAGGCAGCGGCCCAACCCACTGAGCCACCCAGGCGCCCCCACCCCCTGTGTTTTAAATTAAAAGTTGGGAACATTAAACCCAAATCAATCAGAAGAGCATTTTGAAAAAATATATGTATATTTCAAGATCAGCTTCTTTGCCATCCCTGTGTTACACAGGGAGACTCTCTGTTGATGTTGCATATATGATGTTAGGCCTGAGCTTTATCCTAAAATTCTTTCATGTATATGCCCTTTTTGTACTTTCCCCCTCCTCTTTTCACCCAAGAGAAACAGAAAGAGAGGGGAGTAGAAGGTCAGGTAGCACAGTTTTAAAGAAAAATATAACAAAAACTGTCAGCTAACAAAACTTCCTATGAGCAGAAGGAAATTAAGAGTTAGAACTGCCTTAGTTTCCTTTCTCCAAAAGCAAACAAACAAACAAACAAGAACAATGAAAAAGGAAAAAGAAAATTTGTGGAAAAAATTGGCATGGACATAACCACAATGTTTTAAGTGTATATCTTATGTACTTCCTAAAGATAACCTTCATGAACTTAGTCCTTCTCATCTTTCCCCATCATAAAATCCTGTTCACATTAATGTGCTGTGATTTATCTTCTTCCAAAGCCTCTTGTGCTCAGAAAGGAAGAGCTAGTTAGCCAGGAAAGCGCTCATTATGAACTTACCGTGAGCCCTTTGCTAGGTACTGGTGATGTGGAGTCTTATGAATTGTTTGTTTCTTGTGCTTGAGGAATTTATCATCCCGGTTGAGGAACCAGGCTATCTGTATATATAATATATATTTATAATAGTATAAAGCATATGCCAACTGCCAAATAAGCCTGATTTCATAGTGTTTGTTTAATAAATGGATCAAAGCCACCAGTCAGGTGTACTGCACCACTTAAATGGATTTAATTTATCATTTCTTCTCCTTAAGGAAAACACTTCAGGATTTCCTAAAGATCTCATTGAGAGAGAAAATCATGTTTGACAAATTAAATAGAATACAATTATTAATAGCTTACAGTTGCTGTAAATTGATCTCAAATGCTTGGTACTTGAATAATGAAACAGGTTCTTTGATTTATGTTGTAACTCTATTGCCAAGTGTTTCCATAGTTACAGTGTTCTTTGTGCGAGGTTCCCGAGCTGGTTGTGTTAGAGAGTCTCAAATTGCCCATTTTCGCAGATTGCATATTTGCAGTCTTTAGCTCTGGGAAGAATTTAGTAGTTGTGGTAATGATTCATAGTGATCTTTTAAAATATTTGAAACAGGAAAGGTAGAGTGATTAAAATATAGCACCTCCTTTGGAAATGAGTACAATAAGACTTAATTTAAACACACACATCTTCAGGAGAAAATTGTGGTTATTCATCTCTCTGGTAATTCAGAGAAGGCTTCTGCTGCATTTTATCTCTGATAAAAAAGTATCTTGATCTGCTGTTGTGGCTAAATATTGTATATGCTGAAATAGAGTTAGATATCAAAATATAAAATCTGACTATTATGCACATAATTAACATTAGTATGACCTATATGGGGCATCCAAAAAGAATAGTACTCACTATGTATTTTATTTACATCATCTCGATAATTTCATGGGTGAGTGTTCTCAAGCACTAAGAGATTGAGTAATTTGCTTCTGGCCTGGAGGCTCATAAATAAGATCTAAAATAGTACCCTTATGTACCTGACATTCACCAATACCGCAAAATTTCAGATTCCTGGCATTGTCATGGTCTGCCTTTGGTCTGAACTTCACAACAGCCAAGTTTGAAATGGGGACTGGTTGGAGTAGAATTTCCCTAAGTCACAGAGTTAGTTCAAGTGAGTGAGAAAAGTGAGCATACATGTGAGTGTGTGTGGGTGCACGTACAAACACTCATGCACACACTGCTGAGGGACACAATGTTGGAGGTTTTTGCTGTGCTCTTTCTTTTAAGAGGAAAGGAAGGGTGGAAAACAATTTTATTAGGCTCTTATACCTCATCAGCTGTTTTTTCCTCCCTTGAGCCTTTTGGATTTCTGATGTTTTGACTTTCTGGGCTACATGCACTGTGGACATCCTCCAATGAGCTGCTTGTATCTTTTGCTTGCTAGGATTGCTGAAAACCAAATAAAATGCCACCTGTTAGAAAATGGTCAACTGTTTAAAGAAAAGCTGGCATGCCTGTTTATGTCCTGGGATCGCGTATTACAAGGAGTGGTCAGTTCTGCATTATGCATAAACTTATAAACTTTGTAATAGTTTTACATAGGGGTTTTTTTTACCTTTTTTTTTTTTTCCCCCGTTGAGAATAGACTACTTGTTTCTTTTGGGGTGCTGAAACTGTTCTAGAATTAATGATGGTGATGGTTGTACAACTTTGCAAATACACTACAAACCTCCATTTGTATACTTTAAATGGGTGAATTACATGGTGTGTGAATTATTTCTCAAAGAAGTTGTTCAAAAAATTGTTAGATTCTTGTGTGCCTTGTCAACTAGAACATATGGAACTTCCATGAAGGACAGGTTCTAGTTCTGTCTTCTCCAAACCCTCACCATCCATCATAAAAACTAACACATAGGGGTGCCTGACTGGCTCAGTTGGTAGAGCATGTGATTTGTGATCTCAGGGTTGTGGGTCGGAGGCCCCACGTTGGGTGTAGAGATTATGTAAAAATAAAGTCTTTAAACAAACAACCCAACTAACACATAGCTGTTCACCAAATGTTGAATAATGAATGACTTCCTAAGTAAGTGCTATGTAATGTCCAGGACAGAATTCTCAAATAGTGTGATTCACCATACAGGAATCACTTCAATTACAGCCATGCTTCAACGCCATGTAAATATTGGACTTCCAATTTTTTTTTAAGATTTTATTTATTTATTTGACAGAGAGAGATCACAAGTAGGCAGAGAGACAGGCAGAGAGAGAGAGAGAGGAGGAAGCAGGCTTCTCAGTGAGCAGAGAGCCAGATGTGGGGCTCGATCCCAGGACCCTGGGATCATGACCTGAGCTGAAGGCAGAGGCTTTAACCCACTGAGCCACCCAGGTGCCCCTGGATTTCCAATTTTTATCTTATTTGTACATTCAAAAAATTTTGAAAAATTACTGGCCCGGGATTCTGAATTTTATTCCTATACACAATTGACACCCACTTCAGCGTTTAGGTTGGTGATAATGATGTGATGATGATAGCTAATGTTTATTAAGCCCTTTCTAGTCAAGGTGTTTTAAATATAAACTCATTTAATCCTCACAAGATTTGGTATAGGTTCTATTGTTATTCCCACTTTTTAGATGAGAACATTGAGGAAAAGAAACCTGCATGAGGTCATGCAGATAGTAAATGGTAGAGCCAATGTGCAATATGGGTCCAAAACCTGTACCTTTTTGTTGTTAATAGATTTTAGTTTTTTGGAGCAGTTTTAATTTCCAGCAAAATTGAGTGGAAGGCACAGAGTTCCCCTGTACCACCTCCCCTGCTACACATGCATAGTCTCCCCCATTATGAACATTGCCAACCAGAGTGGTACATTTGTTAAATTGATGAAACAACATTGATACATCATATCACCCAGAGTCCATAGATGGCATTAGGGTTAGCTCTTGGTGTTGTAAATTCTCTCATTTTGGGCAAACATATAATGACATGTATCCACCACTGTAGTGTCATACAGAGTGGTTTCATTACCATAAAAATCTAGGGTGCTCCACCTAAAAACCTACACTTGGAGTTAGTGCACTGGGTTGTCCCTTAATGTTTAGTTTCATATTTCAAAACTGCCTTCCCTGTTTTCCCTCTGCAGTCACAGCATATGTTGATTGCACTGCTCTTAAATTTTTATTTTATGATGTTTTTAACTGGTATATTTTTGAGCTCTGTGAATCCTACTTATTCTACTTGATTCTAAAACCTATGAGGGTAGTGACTAGCGCTTTATCTCCTTCTGTAACCCTGACTCTGTGTGGTCCCTTATATTATCAAAACCCTGAATGGTGATTTTGTTCAATAAATGGAAATCCTGGGGCACCTGGGTGGCTCAGTGGGTTAAAGCCTCTGCCTTCGGCTCGGGTCATGATCCCAGGGTCCGGGATCGAGCCCCGCATCAGGCTCTCTGCTCAGCGGGAAGCCTGCTTCCTCCTCTCTCTCTGCCTGCCTCTCTGCCTACTTGTGGTCTCTCTCTCTCTGTCAAATAAATAAATAAAATCTTTAAAAAAAAAAAAAAATGGAAATCCTCTCCATAGTAGAACTCTGTTAAGGCCAGTATCCCTTTCACAATGCAGATGTTTTACAAAATATATAATTATTATTTTTTTAATGACAGACTTGCCTTTCTCCCTCATCCTTGACAGTTCTACCCTTTAAATATCTCCATGTTCTATCAAGAGGCCAATCTCCCTTTTTAAAATGTGTGGTAAAATACACATAGCACAAAATTTACCATTGTGATCTTTTTTTTAAAAGATTTTATTTATTTATTTGACAGACAGAGATCACAAGTAGGAAGAGAGGCAGGCAGAGAGAGAGGAAGGGAAGCAGTCTCCCCGCTGAGCAGAGAGCCCGATGTAGGGCTCGATCCCAGCACCCTGGGACCATGACCTGAGCCGAAGGCAGAGGCTTTAACCCACTGAGCCACCCAGGTGCCCCACCATCGTAATCTTTTTAAAGTAAGCAGTTCAGTGCCATTAAGTACATTTACCATGCTGTGCACCTGTCACCGCTATCTAGCCCCAGGACATTTTCATCACCCTATAAAGAAGCACCCTGTCTATTAAGCAGTCATTCACTGTTCTATTATCCCTGTAGCACCAGAGAACAACTAATCTGCCTTCTGTCTCTATGGATTCACCTAATCTGTGTATTTTATATGGATGAAATCTTGTAACATGTGTCCTTTGGTGTTGACATCTTTCACTTGGCATAAAGTTTTCAAGGTTCATCCATGTTGTAGCGTGTAGTACTTCATTCCTTTTAATTGCTGAGTAATATTTCATTGTACAAATATACTGCATTTTGTTTTTCCTTTGATCTGTTGATAGACATTTGGGTTTCCACATTTTGGCTATTGTAAATAAAGCTGCTATGAGCATTCATGGACAAGTATTTGTTTGATACCTGTTTTTAGTTCTTCTGCATGTATATCTAGGAATGGAATTACTGTATCATATGGCAATTTTGTATTTAGCTTATTGGGTAACCTCCAGTATTTCTTTTATAATGTTATATTGTATAACATACACAGATAGTAAGTACTACTCGTATTGCAATTAAACACCTCTGTTTCTCTCTTTCCCATGGCGAACTGGTCAGCGGGCACTCTCAGTTCTACCTTCTAAAGCCCTCTTTTCAATTTCCACTGAAATCATCAGACTCTTAGTATATCTGACCTAACCACTTGCTGATTATGTGACTTGAGCAGTTATTTAACCTGAGTCTCAGTTTTATTATTGATCAAAGTGGGGAATAATTTCTATGTGGAGTTGTTAAAACAATTTAGTGAGGTAATATATATAAAGCTCTTAGCTCTGTGCTGGTACATAAGGGCTCAATAAATATAGCTATTATTAATACTTTTTTTAGCCTTTCTCTCTTCCCCACATTTGCTTTCCTCAAATAGATTAGCCATACTGTTGCCAAAGTAATTTCCCTAAAATACAAATTTGATCATGTTGCTTCCCTACGTTTTTTTCCCCAGCTTCCTTGAGGTATAATGACAACTACTACTTTACATCCTCTTATAACTCTGTGCCTACAAGATAAAGTCCCACCTCCTTAACTTGATTCAAGACTCTCTTACTAGACTTCTCGTGTCCTGTGTGACCCTTCACATTTTCAGGACCAATATCTGCATGCCCACCATCCACAGTGTGGATATTGTGTCAGGTCCTGTGTCCACTCTTCTGTTTTTTTGTTTTGTTTTAAGAAAGATTTTATTTATTTATTTGACTGAGAGAGAGATCACAAGTGGGCAGAAAGACAGGCAGAGAGAGAGGGGGAGGCAGGCTCCCTGCTGAGCAGAGAACCTGATGCTGGGCTTGATCCCAGGAAGGCAGAGGCTTAACCCACTGAAACACCCAGGCACCCCCACTCTTCTGTTTTTTATTTCATTTTCTATTTTGGCCTCTAAGGAGCTCCCTTTTTCCTTGAAAACTTAGCTATGTAAGTTGTTGTATTCTGAGTTCCTGAGTTTCTTGCATTTGGTTGGAAAAGGTTTTTCAGGTTATTTGGTCCACACTGTTGCCAGAAGTAAAATTCCTTTTTAAAGTTCTAATCTCATTTACTATCTTTCTTTTTCACCTCTCATTTAGAACAACTCTAGGGCTCGAATTGGATTCAATTCATCTTTATATTCATAGGGTCTGGGACAGAGTGCTTAGATAATATCTGTTTAATGAATTAATGAATATTCTCCAAGCTACAATATTTATTTGGAGTACTTGTTCACTTTTAAAAACTCAGAACAAACTGATGGCTAGAGTTGTTAAATAAGAATCTAAATAATGGCAGCTGCTGAGTGAAGTTTGTGCATCTGGGAAAATTTCCCTGTGGCCATATTTGATTTTCATGGGTAATCACTTTATGCTCAGATTACAGGCACTTATGTATCCTGGTCCCTGGTTTACCCCTGCTGCTTCCCCAGATTGTGCACTGTAGCCACAGTCTTTGAGCAGAATTAGAAATATGAGTCCGATGGGAACGATGACCTGGGAGGTTTAGAACTCCGGGAAGTATTCTTAGAGTTGCTGTCAGTTATTCAATGAGACATAACAGCAATTAAATGAATGACATTTCTATAGTTCTTTTAAAAGAACAACTTTATTGAGTTATAACACATACCCTGTGATTCACCTATTTAAAGCATAAAATTCAACAGCTTTTAGTACATTCACTGAGTGGTGCAGCCATTACTGCAATACATTTAGCACGTTTTTATTATTCCCAAAAGAAACTTTGTACCCATTTCCAATCAGTTCTCAGACTGTTCTTCCCTTAGCCTGGCAACCACTAATGTACTTTCTGTCTCTTTAGATTTGCCTATTCTGGGCATTTGATGTATATGGGAGTCATGCAATGTGCAGCCTTCTGTGTTTGACTTCTACCTAGCATAATGTATGCAAGATTCATCCACATGGCCACATGTATCATTCATTGTTATGGCTTAATAATATTCCATTGGATGGATATGCCACATTTTGTCGACCCATTCATCAGCTGATGGCTATTTAAATTGTTTCTACGTTCTGGCTATTATGAATAATGTTGCTATGAATAATGTGTACAAGTGTCTGTGTGGATACATATTTTTATTTCTCTTGAGTACATACTTATGAGTGGAATTGCTGGATCATATGCTTAAACATTTGAT
Organism: Enhydra lutris kenyoni; assembly: GCF_002288905.1. Classification (NCBI taxonomy): domain Eukaryota; kingdom Metazoa; phylum Chordata; class Mammalia; order Carnivora; family Mustelidae; genus Enhydra; species Enhydra lutris. The sequence goes on along the minus strand of NW_019154088.1, from coordinate 12,637,036 downwards.
GAACTGCCAGCCTGTTTTTCCATAATTCTTTTAACTCAAGAAAATAATAGTTATACCCACTCATTTACCTTTGTAATATCTTTGATACTTAGAAGAATTGTTCTCTCCATTTTAGGAATGAGAAAACCAGGGCACGGGAAATTGAAATTGTTCGCCTGAGGTCCTACAGTTGATAAGAGGCGTGCCTCCTAACACCTGTAGTGGGCATCTTTCTGTTTGAGTTTCTAGCCATCCTATGTATTCAGCTACAGACATAAGGAGGGCAAAATATGGTTGAATGGCAGTGCATTAAAAATATTAAGAAGTATAAATCATATAAGTTAATATGATCTTAGTTGTATTAATAGAAACACCCAAGTGGATGTTTTGAACAGGAGGATATAATCCTTCTATTCTTAGCATTTAACCATCCCATGGCTAAAATGTTAGTTTCTATCTGGGATGATATACTTTCAGACAGGCACTGTCAACTGGAGTTTGTTCAGAGAAGGGCAGCCAATGAAATGATTAAACACTATGATGCAGGAATAGAGGCTAACGAGTGATTAGCCTGGAGTAGGGAGAAAACTTACAGGAATGTGATAGCTTCTTCCAGTGTTAGAAGATCTATCATGTGGAGCATGTAGAGAAAACGTTTAGATCTGCTGTCTTGCCCCCAGAGGGAAGAAGTGGGAAGTTGCAAGGAGATAGATTTGTTTCAACATTTATATCTGAATTCATATCAGAATAATTTCTGAAAATTGGAGTTAGTCGAAAATGAATTGGGCTGCCTTGGGAGCTCACAAAAATTTCTATCAATAACAGTATCCAAACAGGAGCAAGATGACAGCTAGAAAGGGATTCTGTAATGGTTATGCAGGCATTCTGGGGTTGCGTTACATGACTTTTGAGGTCTCTCTCAACCATGAGAAACTAATTCTTTGAAGTCTAGAGAAAACAAAGGTGGAGGAGATTACAATCTGCAGAACAGCGGGTTATGTAGAATGTAAGGTTGAGTTATTATCCTCTTGCCAAATCATAAAATTTAAGAGTGGTGAGGGACCTCACCTCATAGATTACTTTGTCTGTGCCCCCTCATTCTATCGACAAGGGCACACAGATACAGATGTCATTCACCTTGCCCAGTGTCAAATTATTCATTTTAACAATGAAGAGAAAATACAAATAACTTACTGGATAGAAATACTGACAAATCCTAGACTAGGTTATGACTAGAGGCTTCGTGTATTATTAATGAAAGCTAGATATGTTCAGGATGTCTTTCTAACTGTTAGAGGACAAAATCAAAGAGCATGAATGACGAGCTTTACCACAAAACTTACCCTGGTACTGCTGTCAGAGAGGAGATGTTAAACTGAACGAACCATTGATTTGACACAGTATGGCCTTTTAAGCTGTGCTATGTCTTTATGTTTTTTCTCCCTCTGCCTTTTGTCATTGTTTTTCAATGTTCTATTATTTTCATAGCTTGATCCCACCGATCTTGTTTGAGATAAAGTTTCACCTTTATCTCAGCGTCTTTAATGTTTAACACAGCAAATGCATTAAACAGTAAGCCATTCAAGGCTTCTCACGTCCATAACAGGAAAAATAGTAAAGCATTCAAGAACAGTGAAATAAAAGCAGTGGGGGGAAAAAACCCAAAAAACCTGGGCTGGGTTGAAGCTTGGTTTAGAGGCCCATCAGCCAGTCATGAGGCCTGTCTGCAGGACTGCTGAGGTGGTCGGCTTGGACATAAATGCGCTAGACTGGGGGTGTGCAACAATTTTCTCCTCAAAATTTAGGCACATAACATGGAAATTGTTTAACTATCAGGAACCATGTAAGACTGCCACAAGAAATGGAATCAAACCTTGATCATTGTTTTGAATCTTTCAAAAGGAGCTTATCAAAGCTTCTTCTCACTTAAAATGGATGTTGTGTAGGGTACTGGGAGCATCTTGACTCCCTTCTCTTCTGGTTGGGATCGCGTGTGGTGATCTTCCCCATGGCATCCTGAAGAGAGGATAGTTTGGCATAGTTTGCACATTTCCAGTTCCCCTTCACTGTTTTAGTATCACATGAAATATCCTGTGATATTTATATATGCCCACATAGGCCCAAAGATTTTTTGAAAAGGGCATTTTAATCTGTCTTTTAAAGAAGATAGGCAGTGTTTGAGCTGCTTGCCATAAATTAGGAGCATTTTCAGTAAGTCACTGACAGAGTATCTTCAGCCACAAAATCCTGTGAAATTCAGCTTCATAATTGCATCACACTCCTTTGGTACCATTGTTGGAGTCAGAATTCACTGGGGGAAACACTAACTTAATTGCAAAACTTTATCTCTTCCGCCTTCAGCACACCTGCAAACTGCTTATCATAATGGGAATTATGCTTGTTCCAAGGAGAGGCTATCCTTGTGAATTAGCCAATTAGCCAGTGTTCCATATCTTATCTTTCATTCCCAAGCCTACAAATTTTCTTTTCCAAGTACTGACACTTACTTGCGAGCTTGTAAATTGAAATGTATGTATTTCTTTGCTTGACATCTCATCCCTGCATAATATGACCTTCAGCTATGCTTTCAGAAAGTGATTATATATGTCTGGGTTTAAAAAAATCTTCATACTCCTTGTGGAAGCTGATTTTTAAAAATAAATTTTGAAAACCCTCCCATCTCAGGGAGTTTCTTGGTGCATGAAACAAGGTAGTTTTCAACAGAAACAAAAGAACACTGGAATGAAATTTGTACAAAACGCGTTTCAGAAAAGTCAGCACATTTTGGCTGTCAGTTATGGACAGAATCACCGAGATAAAACACTGGTCCCTCCAGGGAGGAAGACTGATTTTTAAATAGAAAGAATCCTGGCTGATCTAGAATAATTCAGTATATGGAGTCGAGGGGATCTTACCACCAGAAGAGTCACCTGAGAGTACTTCATAAAAATACATTTGTGATGTACTGTATGTTGGCTAACTGAACATAATAATAGAAAAATAAAAAATGAAAATACATTTGTTTATTTTCAGCCATGGTAAATTTATTCTTGATTAGTGGATAAGAGTGTGTTTGAAGGTTCGCTGCGACCTTAAAACTCACTTTTCCTCTCTGTGTTCTGATGTGGGCTAGTATAAAGGGGACTTTATTTTATAGGGTTAGCAGGAGCAAGAAAAAACATTGCATGAAACTCTGCTCTTAAGAATGACCATTTATTGTTATGTTGTCTCAAAGTGCCAAGAAAATTAAAGAATTTATGAGAAAAGCAGATTTCAGAGTAATTTTAAAGCCTATTGCTATTTCTTGGATCACGAAAGCCCTTAGGATATTTGTGTTGACGTTTTGGGTTCACTTTCCTTCCTCATTGTCCTCTGAGGCTATGTATATGCAGCAGATGGACCAGATTGTGGCACAGCTGACCCATTAATTTTGACCATATTCATTATTAGAAACTTCCATTGGTTGTGTGGCAATTCACATCAGCCACAAAGATGGCCAAAATTAATGGATTTTTCAATACCCCATAGGCCGTTCACTTATGGCACAAAAACAAAGACAAAATGTCAGTTAAGAATTCTATTCAAGGAGGGATATAAATCAGCTCAAGCATACTTTTTGAACGTATACTAGTAATTTGTTTATTAATCCTCTGAGTTCTTAAGACCAGAGAAAGACTCTCAAAGGATCTTAGTAAATGTGAAATTTATTAGTAAAGAACAGACCATACTATATGTTTGTATGTGAAAGAAAATAAATAGTGACTTCTTTGCATTTAAGACTACTGGTTTATTGCTGGATTTCACCTACCAGGCTCTTTGTTTCCTGGAACAGATGATCTCAGATCTCTTAACCATCATAGTGCTCATTTGCTTTTCATGGTGTTAGGACAGTGATCTTCGTGGCAACACATACTTTCCTCAATTTGTAGTTGAGGCTTTTAAGCACTCAGTAAAGGCTGAAAATGAGAGGATAGAAAATCCAGAACAAGCTGTTCAAAACTAATCAGTAGGAAATTATGTAAACTTAATTAACTAGGGCATCCAGGGAAGGGCTATAGAGTATAATGAAATATATTTGAAATGAGGCAAAGCAGCCAAACTAAAACAGGGTTACTTGAAGTGTTTCCAAAAGGAAGGGAGGGAATATCCTCCCTGCATAGGGAGCACTGCTTGACCTCGTGCCTTGTTTTTGACTGTGAAACTCTTTGCCAGGGTTTTCGGGAGGGAGTGGGTATACAAGAAGAGTCTGGAGCTGAGTGAAGCAAAAAAAAAAAAAAAAAAAAAAGAGGCTGGCTTGAACTTTTTATTGGATGGTGTTCATGTAGCAAAATGGATTCTGAAATACGGACATTATCGTTTAGCTGCAAACCTCTGACCTCTCATTTACAAATGAGCCAAAATGATTAGTCAGGATTTGGAATAAATCTGTAAATATTGAGTCTAGGTACACCAGGTGGAGAAGGACTAAAGGGTCTCTCTTTAGTGCTCAGATTCAGTTCAATTTTTAAAATCCCTACTTATATACATTATTTTTTAAAATTCTTAAAATTTTAATTCCAGTTAATTAGCATACAGTGTTATATTAGTTTCAGGTGTATGATAACAGTGATTCAACAATTCCATACATGACCTGGTACTCATCACAAGTGCACTCCTTAATCCCCATCACCTATTTCACCCATCCCCTACCCTCCTCTCCTCTGGTAACCACTGTTTGTTCTGTATAGTTAAGAGTCTGTTTCTTAATTTGTCTTTTTATTTTTCACCTCCCCCCCCCGTTTGCTCATTTGTTTTGTTCCTTAAATTACACATACAAGTGAATTCATATAGTATTTGTCTTTCTCTCATTGGGTTATTTCACTTAGCATTATATTCTCTAGCTCCAGCCACAGTGTTGTAAATGGCAAGATTTCATTCTTTTTCATGGCTGAATAATATTCCATTATAGATCTCTGTACACACACGTCTTTTTAATCTTTTTTTTTTTTTTTTTTTTTTGAGAGAGAGAGAGAGAGAGAGAGAGAGAGAAGATAGAGGAAGAGGGGATAGGGAGAGAGAGAATTTTAAGCAGGCTTCACACCCAGTGTGGAGCTTGACATGGGGCTCGATCTTATGACTCTGAGATCATGACCTGAGGTGAAATCAAGAGTTGGATGCCTAACAGACTGAGCCCCCTGGGCGTCCCCTCATCTTCTTTAACCATTCATCAATTCGTGGATACTTGGGCTGCTTCCATAATTTGGCTATTATAAATAATGCTGTAGTAAACACAAGGGGTACATGTATCCCTTTGAATTAGCATCTTTTTATTCCTTGGTTAAGTACCCAGTGGTGTGATTGCTGGATCATAGGGTAGATCTATTTTTAACTTGTTGAGGAAACTCCATACTGTTTTCCAAAGTTGCTGTACCAGTTTGCATTCCCACCAACAGTGCGAGAGGATTTGTTTTTCTCCACATCCTTGCCAACACTTGTTTTCCTTGTGTTTGTTGGCTATCTTTATGTCTTCTTTGGAGAAATGTCTGTTTATGTCTTCTGACCATGTTTTAATTGAATTATTTGGTTTTTAGGTGTTGAGTTGTATGAGTTCTTTATATATTTTGGATACTAATCCTTGATTGGGTATATCTTCTGTCTCTTTGGAACATGCTGTGAGATGAGAGGAACCTCCCCACTGAAGGCACTCTTCAGATTGCTGTTTCTACACTGTATGTCTGCAGGTTGTTTCCCTTCCTTTTCTCCAAGAGCAGGGCTGTGACCTCCTGGCTCTATACCTGTCATATGCACTGACCTTTAAAAATCCAGGCTTAAGCCACTGGTTGCAAGAACTTATGAAATTTAGGCCCTTTCACTTTCCAAGCCAACTGCTATGGGGATTCATTTTCCCTATGCTCTCCCCTTTGTGTTAGTTTGTCTCTTGCCCTTCTCTGAAACGATAGCTCCCTCCCCACCACAGCAGTTATGATCTGTTTCTCTTCCAAAATGTGTCTCCATACTTTCTACCTTCTTTAGTGTGGCTTCTTCTCTACTTTTAGTTGTGGAATTTGTTCTCCCAGTCTTCAGGTCAATTTCTGGGGTATTTTAGATGATTTGATAGTTACTAGGTGTATTCATGGGAGGAGGTGAACCTAGGGTCCTCCTAATCCGCCATCATCTTTCCCAGGTCAACTTTTATAAATATTTGTTGGACAACTATTAGAGGTGTTGTCCTAATGCTGCATGGGACAAATTGATGAGTTAGGCATTCATTCCATTGTCCTTTAAAAGCTTAGAAAATAAAACAGTTTAGATCTGTTCCTGCCCCTCTGCCCCTGCTCCTCTGCTCCCATTTTCTCAATAGTCTTATTTTTTGCTTTGCCAGTGGATAGCTTGGGGGATTTTTCTACCATAGTCTATAACATATGCATGTAATATGTAAGCTATGAAAAATTAACCTAAATCTTCAGTGGCTACCTTTTGTTGTTTAAGGACACAAAATCATGGTGATTTTTAGATAAATCTTTCACATCTTCATAATCTTCATGAAGCCTAGCATAGGTTTGCTTTCCATAGCAGATGTTTTATAATTGTTTTCTAATGAAATTTAAAAATTTTCATGTCTACTTTTCCCTATCCGATAATAGGAAGTGTTTGAAGGAACTTTTCTTAGTTACTTTAGCACATCTAGTCACTTAGTTTTCACCCTTCTCCGTTCAAAGGAAAAATACTTACTGTATTTGTTAATGATGGTCACATTTTTTAATTTTCCAGACTCTGTTTAACCATTCTGGATAAAAAAAAATGAGAAGTTAATATTTTCCCGTCAATATTTTCATTTATTTGAATCATCAAATTTCTTTTGGCCTTGAACCTCAGCATGTGGCACAGTTTTTTTAAATCTAGTAGTTATTTACCTGATTATTTACTTTGTAATACAGTATACATAAGAAGTTATTTGCAGCCCCTCTAGCAGGTAGAGTCAACTTGGATCTATCGGGGATAAATGGTAGACTAATAGAGTCCAGCAGGAGCACCGCTCTCCCTCCTGCTGAGTCTGAGTGTCTCCTTTACATTCAGGTCATGGTGTTTTCCTTTGGATCAAGTCTGACCACCCACATATTTTACACTCAGAATTAGACAAGTTAAATCTTCATAAGGTTTGATGTGAAAGTCAAGATCTTGCCATCTTTCTCTTGAAGTTTGTCACCAATCTACTACAGAATGTCATTTACGCATAAAAAGCAACAACCACATCAATTTTGCCTGGTTAGATTCCAGGAGGTTCCAAATTATGTGGATATTTAATACTCTCTAACTGATGTATTTAAGACAGGCTGTTAACTCCAAAGTCTAATTTGGCCATTTGAATTTTTTGTTATAATGATGAGTTATTGAAAAATAGTTGACAGGCTCACTGCATAGTTGATCTAGTTTGGCTACAATAGCAGTAGAAAAAAGCAGAAATTAATGAGAAATAACTCATTTTATTATGCTATTAAGCTATGAGCTCAGTGTAAGAGATATATAATACTTGACTTTTTTTTTAAAGGATCCATGTTAAAATGCTTCACAGGAATGTACTTAAGAAGGTTATTCTTAAACATTCAATGAAGGATCGTGTGTGGATTTTTTTAAAGAAGTGAATGCCTGCTTCAAAATATGTGTGACGGTTCCTAATGCATGTGTAAGTGTCCAAGAATTGCTCATCCCATTTTTCCAAAATCAGAGACCTGAGAGACTTGCTAAGAGCTTACTGACTAGGCTGCCATTACTTGAAGCTTGGTTAAATCCCCTGGATCATGGGAAATGTCCAATTTGAGCAAAAACTGAAGTTTTTAGTCACTGAAGTTTGCTTTATCATCATTGCCACCAGGTATCATTTATTTAGCATCAAAAACATGTGACAGTATAGAGATCTAAGTGTGTGGAGACTGCTATAGAGATTCTTGGGTCACTCCTCCAGTTTGTTTGATGAATTAGACAGGCATCAGTCTTATCATGTGCTTTTGGAATAGTAGCCTACCAAAATTCAGGCTATATATAGAGTCATAAAGGATTCCTTGTTTTTGTTTGTTTGTTTTGTTTTGTAAAAAAGATTTATTTATTTATTTATTTATTTATTTGAGAGAGAGAGCACAAGCAGGGGGAGAGACAGAAGGAGAGAGAGAAGCAGACTCCCTGCTGAGTAGAGAGCCCGATGCAGAGCTCCATCCCAGGACCCTAAGATCATGACCTGAGCTGAAGGCAGAGGCCTAACCCACTGAGCCACCCGGGAGCCCCAGCCACGGCCCTGGGATCATGACCTGAGACGAAGGCAGATGCTTAACCATCTGAGCCTCTCAGGTACCCTTCCTTGTCCTTTTAGAAAGGAACAATTCCAAACTCTTTATTTGCTACTTTCCTCTTTCCAGCTGAAACTACGTGTGTTAGTATTTCCTGGAAAACTTGGTTCTAAGAAAATTAACTCAGAAATGTCTCTGAATGGTTAAAAATGGTCAAGGACACAAGCTTTGAAGTTAGACCTATGTTCAAGTCCAACTCTGTCACTTCTGTAGTTTCAAAATGGGGAGAATTGTAGTACCCAGCCTGATAAGATTATAGTGAGGATTAAAGGAGATAATTACTGAAAATGGCTTTTTTGTCCAACCTGGCACAAAGTGAGTACTCAAGTATAGGAACTGTTACTATTATAAATTATTTTTTCTTCATATAAAAGAAGTATGTTTTTGCAAATTTTCAAAAATTTTGGAAATATAAACTCTTTTTTAAAAATTTTATTTATTTGAGAGAGAGAGCGAGAAAGAACACTAGCAGGGGCCAAGGAGAGGAGGTGCAGACTCCCCACTGAGCAGAGAGCCTGATGCAAGGCTCAATCCCAGGACCCTGAGATCATGACTTGAGCAGATGCTTAACCGAGTGAGCCATCTAGGCGTCCCAAGAAGAAACTCTTAATTGCCCATATCACATTGTGCCAGAGATAGTAATTAATAACATTATTAGTGTATTATTTTGTATTTTTCTCCTTATGTGTCCATGTATTTGTGTGTGTGTGTGTGTGTGTGTGTGTGTGTGTACACAAATACAAGTCTGGCAGATAGTAACAGATTTCTTGAACGATATGGAATATGACAGAATATGTCCTTTTCAGAAAATAGCTGCATAGTGTTCTCTCCTGGACATACCACAATTTATTTCACCAGATCCCTATTGTTGGACTACTACTTCTTTTTAAAAATTATTTATTTGAGAGAGAGAGAGAGAGAACATGAGTGGGAGGGACAGAGGGAGAGGAAGAGAGAATTTTAAGCAGACTCTGCTGCACACAGAGCCCAATGCAGGACTTGATCCCATGACACTGAGATCACAACCTGAGCTGAATCTGAGAGTTGAATGCTCAATTGACTATGCCACCCAGGTGCCCCTGGACTATTATTTCTATAGAAAATAAATTTTCCTGTTATAAAAAACTTTGAGATGAATATTTATATATATAAATCTTTATGTATGCATCTGATTATTTCTTTAAAATAAATGCCCCCAAATTAGAATTACCAAGTCAGGAGTTAGAAGCATTGTAAAATTTTGGGCACTTAACAGCCAAAATGCTCAATGTAAAAGTGTGCCAAGAACAGAATTGCCTTTCTAAACTTTGCCAATTTAATATATCAGAAATGGTCTTTTGTCATCTCTTTTTGCAGGCTTGTATAGTTCTGATTAATATTTTTGACTTAATGCATTTGAATGTTTTCCTCCTTTATTTAAGAATGCTTGAAGAAATTCCCATTTCTTTGTAATGATTTTTCTCAAACACAAGCTCCTCCAGTCTAGTAATATCTTCCATCCCAGAATAGTACATCATTGTTCCTAGGAAGAAAAGGAAAATAATCACGCGTGTGTGTTAAAAGTGAAGGGTAACTTCTTTGATTTATTTGAATGGTAAGCCGTATTAGGTAATGACAGTTCACTCCTAAACTGTGTTCAGTTATCCATTGACATGGATATACTATAACGTGCCATCTTTGTCTTATAGATCTATCTCCCCTGGAAGAATGTTCCAGGACAGTGAGCAAAAGAAATGTTTTCTGGAGAAAGAATCAGGCAAGAGTGTTGTGATTTCAGACATCACAACTTTTCCCTACAGCAGTCTGTATCCAAGAGCAAATCTGTACCCGCCACGCGGATGAATTGGGTATTTTGAAGAGTGTATGTGATGGCTAGAATTGAGATTTTTGGTGACAAGCATGGGCTCCTCTCAGATACCCATTTCTGGGCATCTCAGACTGAGAGATGACTGGAAGTTTGTTTTACACCCAGAGACTGAGAAACCTTTGTACTTGTTCATAGAGCTTTTCATCTTCCAGATTATGTCCTTCTGCCTGTTAGGACTTGTGTTCTCACAAGTTCCTGCTCTCATAACAGGGGAGGGAATAACTGAATTTAGATAGCTGGTTTTTGAGTCGGCTTACTCCTTTTCATATGGAATTTCCATAGAAGAAATGGGTCTAAAAGAAGATATGCAGGGGAAGCAACTTTGAATGCTTACATGGACACGTGCATACTTTTTTTTTTTTTGTATGTTTGGAACCTATATAAAAGGAAAGTACTGTCTAAATAGGGTAGTGTTCTATGTTTATACTATCATCTAAGTATATGCCATTGAATGTTTTTTATTGCAAGTGTCAAAAAGCAGGTTGGGTCAGGGCTCCCTTAAATTAGGAGGGTAAGGGGTACCTGGGTTGCTCTCTTGGTGAATGTCCGACTCTTGAACTCAGATCATGATCTCTGGGTCACGAGATCAAGCCTTGTATCCGGCTTTGCTCTCAGTAGGGAGTCTACTTGAGGTTTCTCTCCCTCTGCTCGTCCACCCCCCTCAAATAAATAAATCTTTTTAAAAATTAAGTGGGCAAATACATGTTCCTTTATAATGCTTGAGCTCTGTTTGCGAAATAAAGGTTTAAGAAACTTATATCCTTTAATATCTGTGATGAACATGACTATTTAAACGTTAAGTAACATCTTGTTGGAAGTAATTCATTTATTTTCCATAAAAATTGGCAACACTTTAGAATTTGCAGTTTGAGGTCTACTTGGTTAAGACCTCACTTGGTTAAGACCTCACTTCCCATTCAATACTTGAAAATGATTGTTCTCCAAGCCAGAGAGATGACATTTTTCCAGGCTGTTGAATGATGGCTCTGTATCAAACCAGCAGTGTCTAATGAACTTCCAAGGTCTGTGTGGTTTTTAAGAGATTTATTATGCAGAGGGAAGAAGCAAATATGTTCTATTTTGTACTACTCAGGACCAATGAATCATGCTTTTCCATCAGGATTCACTTGTACTAAGGCCTGGAGAGAGAGAAGCTATTTACCACCCTGAGTTGTCCCAACCCTTGCTATGACCTGTAGCCTCAAGAGGGATCCTAATACTCTCCTTTCCTTGGTGCTTCTGGTATAAGTTCTAGACCTCTGAAATGTAGACCTGGAATATCTGGAGATTGCATAACAGCTGATGTTATTATAAAAAGCAGGCAGCAAGTATTGTGCCCTTTGTGAGGAAGTTTTAAAAGCTTCTTACAGCCTAACTACAGTTAAAGGAAACATTGTAAATTAAAACAACAATACCAACAGCTGTCAACTTTCCCCTTAACACATAAGTAGACCTTCCATATTGCAGATGGAGGGCACTTAGGAGAGCATCCCCTTCATGGGGCTGAACCATGAACTTCTTGGTGTTATCCTTATAACCCTCAGACCTAGAGGAAAACTTGGCATAGGTAAGTACACAGTAATTATTGGCTGAAAGAATAATTCAGTGATCTTTACCAAAGATCTTTTTAATTAATTTTGTTTCCCCTGGTCTCCAAATTTTGAAAGATTTACTAGTCTTCATTAAGTAATAATGCATTTGTTTCCAATTTTATTGATCAAAACCAACCAGGACTTCTGGTCAACATGAGGAAAATGATGGTTAGGACTGTGATTTTAGCTCAGAAAAAAATATGACATTTTATTTAGATGATGTAGCAAATAAACTTTTTTGGAAATAAAAGTACCATCCAGGCCCAATATTACTTTTGGAGGGGGGGTTCCTATGAGTCTGAGCATGCAGACTGAAAATCAGTGAGCTAGTCTCATCAACTAAATTTACAGATAAACTTGCTAATGCGTAAGGAGTTAGGGTGGAGGGACTTATCTGTGAAGCAGACAAATTGGTTCCCATTTTCCAGTTGAGACAGTCTAGTTACGATGGGTATATAGGCCAGGCTTGAAGAAGATATTCTAGAATAAGGCCCAACGTTCTTGTCCTTTTAAAATTTATTTTTATTATTTGTGGGTTTTTCTGGAAAGGGGTGTTGGTTAGCAGAGGGAGAGAGAGGATTTTAGGCAGGCTCCATGCTAGGCAGAGCTGGATCACACAACTGTGAGATCATGACCTGAGCCAAAATCAAGTGTTGAGTGCTTAATCGGCTGAGCCACCCAGGTGCCTTTCTTGTCTCTTTTGAAAGAAGAGTGTTTGGGTAATTGATTAGTAGACTAGGTTACAGAAAGAATCCCATTTTAGCAAATACTGTGTTATATCATTGCATATCCCTATGCTAACCCACAGTCCCTGCTAATGTTTTATTATTATGGACCACAAAATTCTATCAGGTTAAAAAAATTTCATATGAATTAGCATCATAGAATACCCATTTTTTCTGGTAAGGTTGTGGGCCCCTGTAGAAGGAATGGCTTGAAGAGTTCATGCCATCAATTTGAGATCAGGCCAAGAGCAGCCATCATGGAGAGACTGTTGTGAACAGTGGGGTCAACCCTTGTAAAGCCTACAGAGACAATCAGGAGTGACACTAAGCAGTGAGACAAAGTCAAGGATTGGAAGTGGGTCAAGATTCTAATGTCCATGATGTTTTGCATTTTTGTTCTTATGAATGTGTCAGCACAGTAACAGGTAGTCAGTAAAATTTGACTGTTAAAAAGATAATATTAATCAGAAGTCCCCATGGATTTAGAGAATATAGAAGAAATCATGCAACAGCGAGAAAAACACCACGATTTACTGGAAAGGAACCCTATTTTCCTGTGCTTTCCATTTTTAAAAAATTTTCTTAAGGTATAATTTATAGGTAATAAAAAGCACAGACTTTTTCTTTATTAACAAAAATTTGGGACAATTTTAGCTTTGAAAGGGACATTACTTGTCATTTATAATCATAATCCAATTAGTGAAATGAACTAATTTCACTAATTGAAATGAACACATTTCACTAATTGTGTATAATTACACAATCATATGGACATTAGTATGATGTAAAGGAATGTAACATGTTAATTTGGGAGTCCTACAAAAGCAAAACCACTCATCTTTAATAATGGAGGCAAACAGTGACAAATTCTAAAGCTTTTTGAAATTCATTAAATTGTCTATGACAGCAAATTTCCAAAATAATCTTTACCTTTTTCACCTCAGGAGGACAGGGTAGTCTAGCTATGTTTCAAAATCCCCTCTTTGATTACCAAAGGAGAGTTATTTAGTCACTTGTATAAGTAGCAAGAAGGTGCAAGCATTTTCAGGGTAGTGTGGATTGCTTCCTCTTCCATCAGGCAATCCCAGCACATGGAGAGGCATACTGTGTTCTTTGTTTTGACTGTTTTATGTCACACTTAGAACTGCTAGGTTTTAGGATCAGTAAAAGAGAACTAATGAGGTTGAGAGAACCAAAACATGTTTTCAGTCAGTTTATACAACAGACTCTAAAGAAATATCTTTTTAAAAAATTCAACATTAGCAGTAAGGAAGCAGTTTTTGCATAGAAGCACTTTTGTATATGGTGGAACATTAAAAGATATTTTTCATGTTTTCCTGATAAGAATATGATCAGTGTATCTTCACTAATAATACAATGAATGATACAATTAACATTCAACCAAAGCGGGTGCCTGGGTGGCTCAGTTGGTTGGGCATCTGCCTTTGGCTCAGGTCATGAGCCCAGTGTCCTAGGATTTAACCCCACATCAGGCTCCCTGCTCAGTGAGGAGTCTGCTTCTCCCTCTCCCTCTGTCTGCTGCTCCCCTTGCTTGTTCTCTCTCTCTTTCTGTCAAATAAATAAATAAAACCTTAAAAAAAAAAGATTCAACCAAAGCTTCATTGGCTGAAATGATGGGACAGAGTTTCAAAAACTGACATTAAACAGAAAAAAATAGAAGATCCTGATCTCTGATTCAAAAAATCAACTCTGGTTATACAAGATGGAGAACATAGCATTTTACAGCAAAAAGATCCAAAAGTTTTACTTAGTTATAAGCTCGCCATAAAACATAATGCTGAAATGTTAGCTCCAAATGCTTATATTAAGTTGCATTAAATGGGGAGGAGAGCCTTTAACAGTACGCTTGACCGTTACTGCCAGAACTTGAGTTTTGTGTTCCATTCTGGGGATTACATTTTAAGAATGATGGTCGTCAGAAGGAAGGCAGCAAGGGGATGAGGAAAGATACCATGTCCCCCCTGGGAGGAAACACCTTAAAGATGGTTTGGTTTAGTCTGGAACTCCAGCTTTTGAGGTGAGGAAGCAGACTCAGAGAGAGGTGTCCTGAGTCACAGGACTCAAGAGGAGCAGACTAGTTTCCAGAAGTGCCACATGACGAGAGAGCAGGTGCCCAATATGTGACATGCTGTGTGGAAGAGGGCCCAGACATTTTTCAGAGCTTGAAAAGGCAGAACCAAGACTAATGCTTGGAAGTTAAAGGAAAGATTTGGATTAAAAATAGAAGGGACAACTTTCTAAGCGACTGCAGCTGCCTAAAATTGGACTCACGTCCCTTGAAAAACTTGGAGCTCCCCATTACCAGATACGTTTAAGTAAGTTTGGGTAAGGTGTTGGGAATATTAAGTGGTTCCTTCTGTGCAGGAAGGGTTCGACCACATTAGTTAGTTATGGTAGCCCTTTTAATTGCTAGTAAGAGCTGTCATTTATCGAGTACTTGTAGAGCACTATGGTGATATAATATATATGTATTATCTCTTTGATTCTTAAAATACAGGAGGAAGCTGAGGCCAACCCAGAGAATCACTTGTTTTGCCTAAGGTCATGTGGTCAGTAATTGATGAGGCAGCATTTAAATCCAGGCAATCTGGCTCCAGAGCCAGTTTTGCTAACTTCTGTGCTAGAGCTGACCCTGAAATGTAGTTCTCTGACTCCTGTAAAGATTAGATCCATTTAGATCCATTCTTTTATGACTTATAGCATTCTTAAACAGAAGAAGTCTCTCACTGAGAGGGCCCAGTTTGCATGTGGGTGAGAGGGTCTGTTTTTTGTGTGTGGGGGGTTAGGTATCATGAATGTACCCTTCAAGGCCTTTATGAATTTAGAGTCCTTGATAACAAATCCTCTGGACATGGCCAGCCATTTGCAGTTGCTGAGCCATTTAGTGATGGTAGATGGTAGAGTAAACTGCCATTTATCATGAAGAGACCTTGTGTTTCAGCATCTACTCACTTTACATATATATATAATATATGATTTATATATATAAAAATATATAATACATATATTAAATATATGTAATTCCCCTTAGGTTTATTATAGATATGAGAAAGGCACATCAGATTTTGGGTTGGCTTGCCTCCAGCCCAACCTGAACTATTTTTTAATTAAACTTTAAGATAATTGTAGATTCACATGAAGTTGTAAAAAATAATACAGAGATTCAGTGAATCCTTTCCCCAGTTTCTCCCAATAACAACGTCTTGCAAAATTTTAGTGCAATCTCACAACCAGGATATTGACACTCAAGTTACAGAATGTTTCCATCACCACAAGGATTCCTCTTATTGCTTTTTTATAATCACCTTCTCTCCTTTTCTCCCATCTCTTGCCCCTGGCAACCATTGATCTATTCTCCACTTTTATAATTTTTGTCATTTTTAAGAATCTCACACAAATGGAATAATACCATATGTAACCCTTGGGAATTGGTGTTTTTCACTCAATATCATTCCTTGGACATCCATCCAGTTGTTGTATGTAACAATAATTTTCTTTTTATTGCCCAGTAATATTCCATGACATAACACAATTTGCTTAACCACTACCTGTTAAAGGATGTCTGGGCTGTTTCCAATTTTCCGTTACTATGAATAAAGCTGTTAGGAACATTTGTGTAAAGGTTTTTTGTGTGAACATAGGTTTTCACTTTTCTGGGATAAATGCCCAGAAGTACAATTGCTAGGTTGTATGGAAAGTTTGTGTGTAGTTTTATAAGAAATTGCCAAACTGTTTTCCAGGGTATCTACACCGTTTCACATTCTGACCAACAATGTATAAATAATCCAGTTTCTTTGCATCCTCACCAGCATTTAGTGTTGTCGTTATCTTCTATGTTAGTCATTCTGAGAGATGTGTAGTGATACCTCATTGTGGTTTTAATTTACATTTCCCTACTGACTCATGGTGTTGAATATCATTTTATGTGCTTATTTACCATGTGTGTATCCTCTTTCGTGAAATGTCTCTTCATATTTTTTTGTTTGCCATTTTCTGATTGAATTGTTTGTATTTTACTGTTAGGTTTTGAAAGAGCTCGGGCTTTTATGGATATCTGTTTCAACAATGTGCTGTTCATTCCTTTCACTCTCTGTCTTTCCTTTCTTGCCAATACCCTGCCCAGGGTGACTTCCACAGTCTGACTTGTATAACTTCTTACAGCCTGAGGAAGCCATGATTCCATCCTCAATAGATGGAGAACAAAATACAGGTCATCTGAACTCACCACCGCCTAGCAATCTTGATATGTATATGTATTTCACATACACCATAAATTTCACTTATTTAAAGTGTACAGTTCAGTGATTTTTAGAATATTCACAAAGTTGTACACTACGTAGTTCCATAAAATTTTCATCACTGCAAAAAAGAAATCTCATACCATTTAGCATTCTCTAGATCTCCCCATTGTCCCATTCCCCCAGTCCCTGGAAACCACTGATCTACTTTTTGTCTCTCTGGATTTGCCTGTTCTAGACATTTCATATAAATGGAATCCTGCAATATGTAGCTTTTTGTGTCCAGTGACTTTTTTTTTTAAATATTTTATTTATTTATTTGACAGACAGAGATCACAAGTAGGCAGAGAGGCAGACAGATAGAGAGAGAGGTGGAAGCAGGCTCCCTGCAGAGCACAGAGCCCGATGTGGGGCTCGATCCCAGGACACTAGGACCATGACCTGAGCCGAAGGCAGAGGCTTTAACCCACTGAGCCACCCAGGTGCCCCTGTCCAGTGACTTTTAATTAGCATAATGTTTGTAAGATTCATCTGTGTTGTAACATATATCAGTACTTCATTCATTTTTATGGCAGAGTAATATTCCATTGTGTGGATATCCCACATTTTGTTGATACATTCATCAGTTGATGGCTATTTAAATTGTTTCTACTTTTTGGCTATTATGAGTAATGCTGCTGTAAACATTATGTACAAGTTTTCATGTGGATATTTTACTGAGATATACCTAGAAATAAAATTACTGGGCCTTATGGTAACTATGTTTAATTGTTTGAGGAACTGTTAAATTGTTTAGTAAAATGGCTGTACCATTTTTCATTCCCATCAGCAGTATATGAGAGTTTTAATTTCTTCACACCCTTACCAACATTTACTTTTAATTATGATCACTTGTTCTTTTTTAATTAACATATAATGTATTATTTGCCCCAGGGGTACAGGTCTGTGAATCATCAGGCTTACACATTTCACAACACTCACTGTATCACATACCCTCCCCAATGTCCATACCCAGCCACCTATCCCTACCCCCTCCACCTCCCAGCAACCCTCAGTTTGTTTTGTGAGATTGAGTCTCTTATGATTTGTCTCCCTCCCCGGTCCCATCCTGTTTCATTTTTTCCCTCCCTACCCTCCACGACTTCCCTCCTGCCTCTCAAATTCCTCATATCAGAGAGATCATATGATAATTGTCTTTCTCTGATTGACTTATTTCACTCAGCATAACACCCTCTAGTTCCATCCACGTCGTTCCAAATGGCAAGATTTCATTTCTTTTGATGGCTGCATAGTATTCCATTGTATGTATGTGTGTATGTGTGATACACACACACACATATACCACATCTTCTTTATCCATTCATCTGTTGATGGACATCTAGGTTTTTTCCATAGTTTGGCTGTTGTGGACATTGGTGCTATAAACCTTTGCCCTTGTATACATGCCCTTTCAGATCACTAAATTTGTATCTTTAGGGTAAATACCTAGTAGCGCCTTTTCTGCAAAGTGATCACTTGTTCTTGATTATGACCATTCTAATGGATATCAGGTGGTACCGAATTGTGGTTTTGATTTGCATTTCCCTAATGACTAATGATGTTGAGCATTTTTACATGTGTGTACTGGCTATTTGTGTTTTTTTTTTTTTGTGGAGAAATATCTAATTCAAATCCTTTGCCCATCTTTAAATCGGGTTATTTGTCTTTTCATTTATATATTCTGGATGTTAGACCCTTATCAGATGACTTGCAAATATTTTCTCTCATTCTCTGGATTGTATTGTTACTTTCTTAATGGTGTCCTTTGAAGCACAAATATTAATTTTGAATAAGAGCACTTTAACTATTTTTCCTGTAGTTGCTTTCCTTTAGGTATCTTAGCAATTTTAAAGTCAATACTTTTTTTACTCTTTATTTTCAAAGAGCTCCACACTTACAGCAAGTGCCCACTCTATTCCTAGTTCTTTTATGCAGATGAACTTCCTCCTACTTTTGGAGAAGGCTGAGATTATTTGCCATAAATTTCTCAACTATTTAAGTTTCAATCTATTTTCATTCTTCCTCCTCTTGTCAAACCTCCGCTTTGAAATACAGATGTTTTGTTTTTCTTTTTTAAGATGAATACCTCCACCTGGGTCTTTCCATCCTGTCCTCGGGACTTTGTTTCGGTACTTGGCCTCCCTCTCCCTCAACAGCATCAGTAATCTCTCCCCTGCTATTCCTTTTCTGTTCTCATATAATCTTAGGTCTCTGTTTCCCCTTTAAAGAAAAATATTGGGGGCAGACACTTTTCCTCAATTTTGTTTTTCCTTTAACCTTCCAACCTCTTTGGCTTTTCCCCTTACTTTTAATCTTGAGAGAGCTGTTTTGCCTCATCTAAAATATTGCAATTATTTTCTCAGTGTTCTCTAAGTCTGGTCTCCCACTTTCTCATCTTACACACTTTCCATGAGATAAATCTTCCCGAAGTGAAGTTCTTACCACCTAATTCTCCTGCCCAGAAATTTCCAATGTCTCTTTTAATAATGGGCTAGGGAGTCTTATAGATAACTCAATATTTAAAGTTATTTGTAATACGTTTTCTCAACTCTGACACGTCTGGACAACCCACTCTTCCCTAAATACCCTCTCCCCAGTCCCGCCCAATGCCCACTCCCCAGAATGCCTATCTTCCTTTGTCTCTTCTTATGGAAGTTCTGTCTTTGTTTAAATGTCTTGAAGTCTGGGACACTCTCCAATCTTTAAATCCCTGTCACATAACAAACTTTTGTGTGGACCTGATCATGCTGTCTTATATCGTAGCTTTTTAAAATAGATTCAAAGCTCTCCAAAGGCAAAGGCAAGTAGCTTGTCCATTTCTGGGCCCTCTCGAGCAACCAGACAGGGCTCTAGATAAAGTAGGTAATGAGTAAGTATCCCTCACTTGATTTTTTTTTTTTTTAAGATTTTATTCATTCATTTGACAGACAAAGATCACAAGTAGGCAGAGAGGCAGGCAGAGAGAGAGGGAGGAAGCAGGTTCCCTGCCGAGCAGAGAGCCCGATGCGGGGCTCGATCCCAGGACCCTGAGACCGTGACCTGAGCCGAAGGCAGAGGCTTAACCCACTAAGCCACCCAGGCGCCCCCCCTCACTTGATTTTATTTGAAAACAAGAACCTGAACACCCACATCCTTGGAGAAAAATCTGGAAAAGAGAAAGCAGAAAACACAAGGTAGACAGATTTCTGATATTGAGTAGGTAATTTGTATTTTAGCTTTACAGTGAACCAGATCACAAGCTCAAAACCTCATTTTTTCTGAATGTCACTTTTGGCTTTTAAAGCTAATCCGTGTATAGCGGATGCATTCTTTCTTTCTTTCTTTCTTTTTTTACCCTTAGAGCTCTGAAAATAAAGTGGAACTGGTTGAATAAAATTATGTAGAGTCACCTTATATGACAAATTATATCATCTGTTCTGAATGAAGGCCCTAAAATTGTTATGAAGGATGTCATGTTCATCTCTAGATTATGGAGAAAGGGAAGTAGCAAGTTGCAGGAACTTTTGAACTGTAAAGTCTTATAAGTTGACCATTAAAGTTTAAAAATATTTCCTACAAAACATGGGTCAATTGATATGCTACTAGTTGATGGGCAGTGATGGTCTCCTGACTGCCTCTTGAAGTCACTCTTAATGGATTGGTGGGTCATAAGATCAGTATCATGACCAAACTCAATATGGAATCAAAGATAAACCCAATATCCAATTTTTATATTAAAAAACTTTAGGTTAACCTGTGTATTAGATTGTATTCACACTTCCTTATATGCATAGTGTTATTAACTCTATTAGGTATTCAAATAAGGTAAATTGATTAAATATTTACCTGTCTGGATAGGGTGACTGAGAAGTGATTTTAATTTTTAGGTATCAATAGGATGCTCTTTATTATTTTATATTTTCATTTTGGGATATTCAAATTGATTTCTAAACTATAAGCTATTGAAAATGGGAAAAACCATTCCATATTTTTTTGTCCTAATAGAACTCCTTAAGGATTCTAATTATTCAATAATACTAATAATGCTAATCCCTAATATCAGTTGAGTGTTTACTAAGGGCGAGATACCTTCCTAAATACTACAGGTTCATTATTTCTTTTAATTTTCATAGCAAGTTTGTGAGATATTTTCTTCTCTTTTCAAAGGAGAAAATGAGACTTCAATATTTGCTCAAGGTCATTACATTACATAAGTGGCTGCGCCAAGATTGGAACCCAGGCAGTATGACTCTAGGGTCTGTGCTCCCAACCATGCCATTTTTTTTTCAGTAAATATGTATTCATTATGATGTTAATTAGAACCAAGCTGTGAACATGGCATATGTGCAGTGACATCCTGTCTATGTGTTTATTGTGTAATGTACCCAGGATGCTATGAGCCAACAGCTGGTGTCCATTAATGATAGTGGTGTGAGAATTCAAGAATAATTTCCAGAGCATCTTGGTTACAAGGCATTACATCATTTTCATTATTTAGTGTTCTTTAAATTCTTTAAATTCTTGGGCTTAAAAGAGATTTATTATTTGGATATCTAAAGGAGTTTTTTCTTCTTCTAAAAGTTGTATTTGAAATGGGAGTAATGGAAGACTACAGTGTGCTTTCTGATATTTCAGTAAGGTTTTTAAAATTTTTATTCCTTCTAAGTTGTTTCTCTACTTATGTCCTTCCAAAGGGGAAAGATAGAGGCAACTTTCAGGTTTTCTTTATATCATTACTAAATTTATTGAATGAGAGAAAAATTTAAAAATTTAAAGACTTTTAAGGAATTTTGTTTTATCTTCAAGTAAGAGTACTCTCTAATTTTCTACTGTTATTTTAGATACATTGAGTAGCCACACAAAGTAATACTGCGTAGCTATTCCAAGGAATGAGCTAGGGTCCCCTGGTGGCTTAGTCTCTTGATTGGAACTCAGGTCATGATCTCTGGGTGGAGGAGTCAAGCCCTGCTGTAGGCTCTGCTCTGGGCATGGAGCCTGCTTAAGATTCTCTCCCTCTGCCCCTCTCCTCTTGTTTGTGCATGTGTGCTTGCTCTCTCTCTCTCTCTCTCTCATAAATGAAATGAAATTAGAAGAACGAGCTGGATATATATGTTCTGACAAGAAGTCCGTGATATATTGTCACATAAACAGAGCAAGTCCTAGAATTATGTTCTATATTTTCTCAAGAACCCCTTTATATATAGAAATTATATATTTGTTGATGCATATAAAGTTGATTGGAATGGTGTACATCAAGCTGTCAGCTGTGGTTAATTGGGGAAAATGGAGTGAAGTAGGACTTTTTAGTCTGTATATTTGTTTTCTTTGCAATTGTATGTGCATATATTCATATTTTTATTGGATTGGGTTTGTTTTTCTTGGAAATAATGCCCCAAATACAAAAAAAGTGCAAAAATAGTAAGATATTCCCATACCCCCAGTCACCCAAAATGAAGAAATGTAAACTTTTTTTTATATTTGCTTTAGAAAATTTTTAAAGTTAAAATTATAATAATTATAATAATTGAAATATCCTTTGTTTTTTTCCTGATTCTGTTCCTTTCTTTCCTTCCCAGAAGCCACCAACCTTCATTAATATCTAGTCATGTCAGTATCTTTAGAGCTAGTAAAACATTTTTACTATTGTGTTGCATTCCATAATATAAATATTTCACAATTATCTCACCTTTTATTGATGGATTTTTTTAAATAGATTTTTTTTCTTACAGATGGTTCTTCAGTGGTCACCCCTGTACAACTCTCATTGTGTATTTGTGTGAGAGGTTTCCTAGGGCAGGGCTTTTCAAACTTTTTATCTGTCAAGACAAAGACAGAAAAGAATTTTGCATAGCACGCTATGTAAACAGGTGAGAGGTAAAGGGCACACTCTCTGGCTAACTCAGCCTATCTGCTATCCTGAGGGCTAAAGGAGTCATTTTTTTCAATATACCTGTAATATCTTGCCACATCACATCTGCTGAGAAATTCTGCTCTGGGGCATTCGCTCTCAAACTTTTTAACTTAATGTTTATATGAATCACCTGGTGATCTTATTAAATGGTAGGTTTTGATTCTGTAGGTCTGGCATTTGGCCTTAGAGACTCTGTGTTTCTAAAAATTATCTAGGTAGTAGTGATGCTTCTATTAACCAGACTCTAGGGCTTTGCTCTCCAATGCAATAACCACTAGCCACCCATGGCTCCTGAGCCCTTGAAATGAAGTTAGTCCAAATTGAGAAGTGTTCTAAGTATAAAATACACACTGGGGGTGCCTGGGTGGCTCAGTGGGTTAAAGCCTCTGCCTTCAGCTTACGTCATGATCCCAGGGTCCTGGGATCGAGCCCCGCATCGGACTGTCTGCTCAGCAGGGAGACTGTTTCCCCCTCTCTCTCTGCCTGCCTCTCTGCCTACTTGTGATCTCTGTCTGTCAAATAAATAAAATCTTTAAAAAAATAAAATGAAATACACACTGGATTTAGTCTGAAAAATAATATAAACTATCTCATTTATACTTTTATATTATTACACATTGATTATTAATTACAAGTTACAATTATACTATTGTGAATATGTTTGGTTAAATAAAATATATTATAAAAAATATTAAAATTTTCCCTATTTCTTTTACTTTAATTTGGCTATTGAAACATTTTAAATTATGTATGTGGTTTGTCTTACATTTCTGTTGAACAGTGCTGCTCTGTTTCTGTACATAGAATTGAAATTACTAGGTCATTTTCAGCCTTACTACATATGGCTGTTACTCTTCCAAATGATTATACTAGTTTACACTTCCACCAAGAATGGATAGGGATTCCCCTTATCTCTACTTCCTCACATAAAATTGTCAAACTTTTATTTTATTTATTTTATCTTTTGAGAGAGAGAGAGAGAGAAAGCATGGGGATGATGGAGCAGAGGGAGAGGGAAAGAATCTTAAGTAGGCTCAATGCCTAGATGTGGGGTTGAGCCTATAACCCTGAGATCATGACCTGAGCTGAAATCAAGAGCACCTCAAATTTTCAAACTTTTAAAATGTCTGTTGTCTGGTGGGTTACCTTGGAATTCCCTAACTACTGATGAGGGTGATCATCTTTTAATGTTTTTTTGTTTTTTTTTTAAGATTTATTTATTTATTTATTTGACAGAGATCACAAGTAGGCAGAAAGGCAGGCAGAGAGAGAGGAGGAAGCAGGCTCCCTGCTGAGCAGAGAGCCTGATGCGGGGCTCGATCCCAGGACCCTGGGACCATGACCGGAGCCGAAGGAAGAGACTTTAACCCACTGAGCCACCCAGGCACCCTCATCTTTTCATGTTTATTGGTCACAGGAGTTTCATCTTCCATGAATAACTTTATTTCTTTGCTTATTTGTGGTAGTTCATCACAGAGTTTGGATATTAATTCTTTGTTATATTTGTTGCAATGGTTTCTCCCAATCTGTTACTTATCTTTTTAACTTTGTTTTTGATATATTTGGTTGTATAAGAATTTTTAATTTCAATGTAATTGGACTCATCCGTCTTTTAGAGTATGCCTATTTAAGAAATCTACTAAGAGAGGTGCCTGGGTGGCTCAGTTTGTTAAGTATCAAAGTCTTGATTTTAGCTCAGGTCATGATCTCAGGGTCGTGAGATTGAGCCCCACATAGAGCCCTGCATGGAACATGGAGCCTGCTTAAGATTCCCTTTCTCCCTATCCTTATGTCCCCCCATTCCTCCCCCGCCCACTCCCGGCCTGCTCTCATGTGTGCACATTCTCTCTCTCTTTAAAAAAAAAAAAAAAAAAAAAAAAGGGAAAGAAATCCATGCTGTGTAAAGATTTTCTTTTATTGGTCTTAAAGTTTTACACCTTAAATTTGGATCTTTTATCTATTTGGTGTTTATTTGGGAGTAGACTGTAAGATAGGGATCTGTTTATAATGCATATAATTTTGTGTGTATGTGTTTCCAGATGGAAAGCCCGTTATCTCATCCACTTATTGAACAATCCAAATGTTTCCTGCTTATTTGTAATGCTTCTTCCATCATGTGTTACAGTCCATACCTGTTTCTGTATTAGGTTTTTTCAGAATTATTGAAGATGACTTTCAAGATCAGTAATATCATAGGAAAGTCTTAGGAAGTCATCATCATACTGGTCTGAGGCATTGAGTTATACCTAAGTTGACAAGATAATTTATCATTTCTCATCCTAATTCACTTTTGAGAATGAAAGAGTGTTCTTAAGCTAATTAAAATTATGTAATTTTCAAAATACTCATTTCTTGACTGAAAATTGTTTTATTACATTGGTGAAATATAAAATAGCATGTTCAGGGGCACCTGGGTGGCTCAGTGGGCTAAGCTGCTGCCTTCAGCTCAGTTCATGATCTCAGGGTCCTGGGATCGAGCCCCGCATCAGGCTCTCTGCTCGGCGGGGAGCTTTCTTCCCCCACCCCCTCTCTGCCTGCCTCTCTGCCTCCCTGTGATCTTTCTCTCTGTCAAATAAAAAAATAAAATATTAAAAATAAATAAAATAGCCTGTTCAAAAACTCTAAAAATATTTTTTCCTAAAATATATACATACATTAAAGCAAAATTTTATATAAAATTTGTATTGATTATCAGCAAGTTAAAAAATAATTATTCTTGGCACAATCACTTTAATCATTTTCTTAACTGCTTCTGTATCTATTATCATGTCACTGGTATTTTTCTAAAAAATATATTTCAAAATGAACTTATTATTTTTGGTTATTTTTACAAAATTGTTCATGATCATCTTTATAGTTGCATTTTATGGCTCATAAATGTGACGCTCTTGAGTCTTCAGTTTAATCCACAATATTATTAATTAAAAAATTACTTCCTCTAAGGTATTGAGGTATTTAATAAACTCAGAACAAATTGTATTAAATGGAGAATAATTTCAGTTTTGCTTATATACTAAAATGTGTAAGTACACGCATAAATTTATGCCAATAAGTTTCACAATTTAGATGAAGTGACACATTTTGAAAGACACAACCAAAGCTCAGTCAGGAAGAGACAGATAACTGGAGTGGCCCTATATTTTTTAAAGAAATTTAACTAATAGTTAAAAACCTTGAAACAAAAAAAAAAAACTGTAGGGGCATCTGGGTAGCTCAGTCATTAAGCGTCTGCCTTGGGCTCAAGTCATGATCCCAGGGTCATAGGATGGAGCCCCGCATCAGGCTCCCTGCTTGGCAGAAAGCCTGCTTTTCCCTCTCCCACTCCCCCTGCTTGTGTTCCCTCTTCGCTGTGTCTCTGTCAAATAAATAAATAAAATCTCAAAGAAAACTGTAGTCCTAGATAGAGACATTAATAAATTTTACAGTTCTGTGTAAACTCTTCCCAGATGACTTTTTTCAAGTTCAAAAAAAATTCCAGCGTAGTTAACATACAGTGTTATATTAACTTCAGATACACAATATAGTACCTGAGCAATTCCATATACTACTCAGTGGTCATCAATGTAAGTGTACTCTTAACTCCCCTTCATCTATTTCACTCATCTCCCTGACCCGCCTCCCCTCTGGTAATCATTTTAGTTTCTCTTTTTTCCCTTGTTTGTTTGTTTTGTTTCTTAAACTTCATGTATGAGCGAAATTATATGGTATTTGTGTGACTGGCTTATTTTGCTTAGCATCATACTCTCTAGATCCATCCAGGTTGTTGAAAATGGCAAGATTTCATTCTTTTTTTATGGCTGAATAGTATCCCTACACACACACACACACACACACATCTTTTTTATCCAATCATCAATTGATGGACAGACACTTGGGCTGCTTCCATATTTTGACTATTGTAAATAATGCTGCAATAAACGTAGGGGTGCATGTATCCCTTCATATTAGTGTTTTTGTATTTTTTGGTTAAATACCCAGTAGTGTGTTTACTGGATCATACGGTAGTTCTATTTTTAACTTTTTAAGGAACCTCCATACTGTCTTCTGCAGTGGCTGCACCAGTTTGCATTCCCACCAACATTGAATGAGGGTTCCTTTTTCTCCACATCCTCACCAACATCTGTTATTTCTTGTGTTATTTATTTTAGCCATTCTGACAGGTATGAGGTGATACCTCATTGTGGTTTTAATTTGCATTTCTCTAATGATGAGTGTTGTTGAGCATCTTTTCATGTATCTGTTGGCCATCTGTATGTCTTCTTTGGAGAAATGTCTGTTCATGTCTTATGTCCATTTTTAAGTTGAATTATTTGGGGTTTTTTTTGGTGTTGAGTTATATAAGTTTTTTTAAAATACATTTTGGATGTTAACCATTTATTGGATATGTCATTTGCAAATAGCTTCTTCTATTTGTAGGTTGTCTTTTAGTTTTGTTGGTTTGTTTCCTTTGCTGTGCAGAAGCTATTTATTTTTATGTAGTCCAAATAGTTTATTTTTGCTTTTGTTTTGCGTGCCTCAGGAGACATATCTAGAAAGATATTGCCACAGCTGATGTCAGAGAGATTATTGCCTGTGCTCTCTTTAAGGATTTTTATGGTTTCAGGCCTCACATTTAGGTCTTTAATCCATTTGAGTTTATTTTTGTGTAGGGTGTAAGAAAGTGGTCCAATTTCATTCTTTTGCATGTAGCTGTCCAGTTTTCCCCAACACCATTTGTTGAAGAGACTTTTTCTCATTGCATATTCTTGCCTCCCAGATGACTTTTTAAAAAAGAAACTGACACCTACAAACTGATGCTAAAAATCACATGGAAATGCAGTGAACCTAGAATAGCCAAAGTAATTTTGAGAAAGAACAACAAAGGTGGAGGTCTTACACAATTTGATTTTAAGAGTTGATATAAAGCTATACTTAATCAAGAGAATATAGTTTAGACTTAAACTAGATATATGCATCATTGGAACAGAATAGACAGTCCAGAAATGGATCCACACATACAGGCATTTTTCAGCAAATGTACCAAGGGACAATTGGATATCCAATGTGCTAGATATAACCTCAACCATTGTCATACCCCTTATACAAAAATTAGTTCAAAATGGATCATAGACCTAAATATAAGAGCTAAAACTTCTAGAAGAAAATATAGGAGAAAATCTTCATGATTTTGGGTTAGGCAAAGAATTCTTTGAGAGGAAACAAAAGGCACACATCATAAAAGGAAAAAAATTGACAAATTAGACTTAATTGAAACTTAAGCTTTTGTCCTTTGAAAGACATGGTTAAGAAAATGAAAAGACAAATCCCAGGCAGAGAAAAATTTAAAAAGCATGTGTCTGATAAAGGACTTAAATCCAGAATATATAAACAATTGTCAAAAATCATTAAGACAAATAACTGTTTTTTTTAAAAGGCAGAAATTTAAACACTTTTCCAGTGACAATATACAAATGGCCAATAATCATTTGAAAAGATGCTCAACATCATTAGTCATCAGGAAAATGCAAATTAAAACCAAAATGGCATAGCACTACACACCCACTAGAGTGACTACAATTAAAGATTTATAATATCAAGTGTTGTTGAAATCTGGAGCATGTAGAATTATCATATATTACTGGCAGGAATGCAGTATGATACACCCACTTTGGAAAACAGTTTGCCTGTTTCTTATAAAGTTAAACATACACTAAGCATATGACTCTGCAGTCCCACTCCTAACATATGTCCCCATAAAGACTTATACAATAAGTGTTCATAACAGCTCTATTCATGACAGCACCAAAGTGGAAATAACCCAGATGTTTTTCAGCAGGTGAACTGTGGTACATTCATATAATGGAGTACTACTTAGCAGTACAAAGGCAAAACAATAGTATAGGTGAATTGCAAAAACATTATGCTAAGGGAAAGAAGCCAGAAACAAAGGGCCATTTACTGTACTATACAGTTTATATGAAAATCTGGAAAAGATACAGAAAACACATCACATCAGTGGTTGCCAGGTCCTAGAGAGAGATGGGGGGATTGACAGCAAAGATACGAGGGAACTTTCTGGTGTGATGGAAATGTACTATATTTTAACTGTGGTGATTGCTATATGACCATATACAGTGAGTCAAAACTCATTTAACTCTACACTTCAATATTATTATATGAAAATTATAAATTTTACCTCAAAAAATTAAAATGTGTAAATATTTCATCCCAAATATTTTTCATAAACACTGTCTTTTTAACTCCACTCAGAATACCTATTTGATAATATTTTTATAAGACAAAATAATGATGTCTATACTTTTTTTTTTTTTAAGATTTTATTTATTTGAGAGAGAGCAAAGCAAGAGAGATCACAGAGGGAGAGGGAGAAGCAGGCTCCCCGCTGAGTAGAGAGCCCAATGCGGGGCTCAGTCCCAGGATCCTGGGATCATGACCTAAACCAAAGGCAAACGCTTAACTGACCGAGCCACCCAGGCATCCCTCTGTGATTGTCTTTAATGTTTAATACAGATACTGTTTGTCAGGGGACTTTTCAATTTCATTCTATTCTATTATAAAATATAAATTCATCCAACTGAAATTAGATGTTCCAAAAAAAGATTCTCCTCACAAACTAAGATATTTCAAAGTACACTGGAGAACATGGGGCACCTGGGTGGCTCAGTCAGTTAAGCACCTGACTTTTGATTTTGGCTCACGTTATGATCTCAGGGTCCTGAGATTGAGCCCCACATGGATGGGGCTACCTTCTGAGTGGGGAGTCTGCTTTTTTCCTTCTCCCTTTGCCCCTCCCATCTGCTCATGCACATTCTCTCTAAATCTTTTAAAAAAAACGTACACTGGAGAACGAACTCCCATTATTGGAATTTATTAAATTCTTATTTGGATCTGATATGAATGAAAAGAATTTAATATTGAAAATTTGTGAAGTTGTTTTAGAATTCATTTGATCTAACTGAAAAGTCATGCTTCCCAGAGTAATACATAAACATATCTTATGTAGCTGCAATTGTTTAATTGTATTTTTCAGGCACTTTTTTTTTTTTACAAGAGTAATATTTAAAAAAATAAAGTTTCTTATTTAAAAAAAGTTTTTTTAAAAAGTCTGGTTAAGATAATATTATCTTGGGCTCTCTGCTCAGCAGGGAGCCTGCTTCCCTCTCTCTCTCTGCCTGCCTCTCTGCCTACTTGTGATCTCTGTCTGTCAAATAAATAAATAAAATCTTTAAAAAAAATAATATTTTCTTAACCAGACTTTTTTCAGATTTTCCTTGTTTTTCAACTAATGTCCTCTTTCTGTTCAAGGCTCTAATTTAGGGTACCACATTACATCATGTCTCCTTAGTTTCTTCTGGTCTGTGGTAGTTGCTCAGCATTTCTTTGGTTTTCATGACCTCGATGGTTCTGAGGAATATTGGTCAGGTATTCTATATAGTAGTCCTCAATTCGGATTTGTCTGATGGTTTTCTTATGATTAGACTGGACTCAGGGGTTTGAGGGAATAATACCAGACATGTATTCAGCCATGAAAAAGAAGGAAATCCTGCCTTTTGTGACTATATGGACGGACCTTGAAGACATTATGCTAAGTGAAAAATAAGTCAAGCAGAGAAAGACAAATACAGTATGTTCTCACGTATATGTAGAATCCAAAAATATCTAACGTGTAAAAATGGAATGGTGGTTGTTGGGTGTGAGAGAATCCTGGACATATTAGATGTTGGTCAACATCTAGCTGCTTGTATTCCTGCATCCTTCATTTTTATCAGCAAACACCTTGTGTGATGTCTTTAAAAGGGTGGTGTTAATTACTTATATCAGGAAATGGTGATAGAAAGTGATTTCTGGTCATCTCCAACATTTAGCAACATATGGGAAATGTAAATGCATCTCACCACTAGACAAGACCACATGGCACAGGTTGGAATTTCAAAAAAAAAAAAAGAGCCTGCTAAAGCCATCCCACCCATATCCCAGCTTATTTTATTGCATTTTTATTAGAGCTTGTTTTAATATACTTGAAAAGTGGATGCTCTACTTCAGATGTCAAACTATATGGAATTCCCCAATGGCAGGTGTAAAATTGGACTGGAGGATAGGCAGGATAAATGTTCACACGTTTATGGCTTATCAGAAGTCTTAAACAGTTCAGAGTGCAAAGGGAAATTGATAATAAGGTAGCCAAAGGCTCAAACTAAATAGTGGGGACGATTGGCACCCTTTACTGCTTTTTATCTTAGCGAAGCCTGGGATTATCCCAGAACTTTCTTTAGTACTGAGCCTCTGAGATCATCCATCATACTTTACTTTAAACCCAGAATGAAACGATAATCTCTTCCAAATGTCTTAAAACCTGTCCCAGAACTCTGCCCCTTGATTTCGACTGGGAGAGAGTCAGAGTTAAGTGACTGTGGTGTTGAGAGAAGCTGGCATGTCTGGATTGTGGGAACTGGGAGAAAAGAATATATTGTAATGATAAAAATCACATCTGTAAATCACATGGAGTAGAGAAGCAGGAAGGACATAGAATTTCTCCATTGATGTATCTTTGTGTCGAGAACTGAAAAATGTAGCAGGATACTGCTGTACTCTTCTGAGCTAATCTAAAGCAGCAGTTAGTATGGAGTGAAGGCTTTCATTGTTAAATGACAAGAAAGTTCATACTGCATGCATGACATTATGTCTAAGTACTGTGAAGCACAGAAACTGTTCCTTCCTTCACTGAGCTTATATTTTTAAAGGAATGTAAAATATTTGCACATAGGGACCTGTCTCGCTTCCTCACAGAGAGCATAGTCTCTTAGTCCAAGTATTCTCAGATTCAGATTTAGAGAACAAGCATGCCAGGGTTCTTCTTTATTGATTTCATATAATTAAATGGCTTCTGACCTTGCAGTTTTCTTAGATTGCCCTCATAGAATTATCATTTCTATCTTTGAACTGCCTTCTTCTTCCATTATGGAATGAAATTCCCATTGTCCTAGGTCATTAGGGAATAAATTGTTGAGGGAATAAAAGAATAGTTGGGGATTTGGCAATTTATGCCTCAAGTATTTTGACTTTAATTTTGAATGAAAACATTTCTTAAGATGTGTCTTTTAAAACAGAGATTGTTGGGGCACCTAGGTGGCATAGTCGGTTAACAGTCTGCTTTGGCTCAGGTCATGATCTTGGGGTCCTGGGATCGAGCCCTGCATCGGGCTTTCTGTTCAGTGGGGAGTCTGTTTCTTCTTCACCCTCTGTGTGTTCGCTCTCTCAAATAAATAAATAAAATCTTAAATTAAAAAAAAAAAACAGATTGTTTATCTTAACTTGATCTTTTCTTGGTTCAGGTTCATGTTTAGGAGCATCAGTGTTTTATGGTGTTGGACATGAGCCTGAGTGATTTTGTTTGTCGCTGTACAGCTCTGCACCATCCATAACCCCAATCCCCAGGAGCCCTTGGACCGCCTTGGTTGGCAGGCCTCTGGGAGGATGCTTATGTCCTCAGGTGCTCTTCAATTTCTCTTTCTTCCCTGCCTGTTTATGAGCTGATAATTCTTTGTTGGCTGAAGCTATAGAATGAGTTTCTTTTCTCCCTCTTTTGTAACCGGCTTTCCTCTGTGCCAGGGTCTGCCACTGGCAACCTTGCCACCTGTGTTGTCATTGTTTCTGACCTCTGCTTCTGCTTCCAGTCTCTTTGGCTGTCTGGCAGCTCTCTCCCCTTCCTTGCTTTTCCTTCTCCTTTGTTCTTGCAGATATTGTCAGCAAATCACAGTAAGGCTTTTCCTGCAAACAGCTGTCTAATCTGCCTCTAGCTCATCAGCACTTTTGGCTGTTTTTGTAGCTACGTGTTCATGGGTTCACTCTGAACCTTAAATACTTTAAGAGAAAGGTGCATCTGAATTTGAAGCCAAGGACTTGTCAGGAGACTTGTCTCTGTATAAATGAAGTCTTACTCTATTTCCATGAAGTGTAGTGACCCATACTGAGAGGTTCTTTTGTTTTTTGTTTTTTGTTTTTGTCTTAAATAAGGTAGAATAATTTAGTGTATGGATTATCTTCCTTGAATGATTCCCATTATTTGACTGGTTTTCCAGGGTATAGAACCATATGGGATTGATATTCTCAAGTGTCTGAAGCCCAGAGAAAATGCCAGCTCTTCTGTGAAGCCTTCTTTAGCCCTTTTGGTGCCTTCTCAGATTCTCTCATAACATTTACTCACCTGGCCTTGCAGTGCACGTGTTTTCTCTCGGCAGATTTTAGAAGCTCTTGGAAGTACAGGAGAAGAGTGGGACCCTAATCATGTCGTTTTTCTTTCCCGTCTTTACTCCTGCTCTTATAACAGTACCTTGTATAGAGCAGCTGTCCCCAACATGTTCTGTGGAGTTGAATAACCTCCTCTCTCACCCAGGTCCCTTTTGTAGTTTGTGACGATGCTAGTGGAGGGTCGCTCCACTCGTGCCATGTAGTACTGGCTCACGCTGGAACTCCTCTGCTGGCCGCACAAACTCCTGAGTTCCTCCTATAGTCTGTCCCCAAAGAGCCTGGCTCCTTGCTGCCTGGGGAAATTTAGTGTCACACCGAAACCAGCTGGGTATCCTCTTCTAGTACCTACTTAAATGTATAAATAAGTAAAGTTCTTTACGGTTCTGTCCTTAGAAATGCTTGTTTGTCACTCATACACTTTTTGGTCTCTAAGCCATTCAATCTCAACAACAAAATAGCCCTGTTACTTTTTTAACAGCTTTAGTGATATATAATTAATACATCATACATTTTGCCCATTTAAAGTATATAACTCAGTGTTTTTCTGTATGTTCAGAGTTGTGCAACCACCACCATAATCTAATTTTAGAACGTTCTCATCATCCCCAAAAGAAATTCCATGCCCATTAGCAGTCACTCTCCACTTCCCCAACGCCCAGTCCCAGGCAACCATGAATTACCTTCTGTCTCTATAGATTTGCCTGTGGTGGACATTTCATATAAATAGAATCGTACCATATGTGGACTTTTATGACTGGCTTCTTTCACTTGATACTACTGATTTTTAAAAATGCTCTTATAACTTTTCCACAAAACAGATGTGGTTGTATAATCTCATAATTCCTTCTGTGACCTAGTTTTATTGGATTTGTAATATTAGGTTAAGTTGAAAAATATACTGCACACATCAAATATCATAGGGCGCTGATGGTATTCCAAATGGCTCTGTTTCAGAGCCAAGAGAATTTTGCCCAAGATTCAGTTATAGTTACATGTCATAGGGCTGATCCAAACTCTTGCCATGGTTAGATGAATTGAGAAGTAATAGGACTCCATGGTTTTCACACTGACCCATCTTCTAATGGGTTATTTGAAGCTTTGGTTTGTGTAATTCCTAAGGATTATAAAACACTGGAGCTGGAAGCAACTCAGCAGTCACTTAGCCTAGGATTTTTTTCTCCAACTGCTATGCTATCCCATTTTACAGATCTCAGGAAGTTACTTGTTTAAGGTTAAGCAGTTAATTAATAAAGCCAGTTATAAGAAGATTAGGGCCAGTATCTCAGTTACTAATCCACTGTTCTTCCATTCACTTCTTTTTGGCCTCATTGCTGTTTTAACCTGGGTTCTCTAGAAACCAGAAGCTGAGGAAGGAATAAAAAGTCACTCCATGGAGAGTTACTCCTGAGCTGTGTCATCTCACTCCACTGATAGCCAATTGGAAACCCAGATTCCTTGCCCTGGTGTGGGATTTTTGTCTAAGTTTGGAGGTGTTGGAAGAATCCGGAAACTCAGGGTATATAGATAATTAGCAGTCAATGGGGAACATCTTCCCCTCACCCACAGTGTCCTTGGCTGCCCTCAGGGAGGCCCTAAGATTTGAAGTCATTTCTGAGGATGACAGCATCTTCAGCTAATGCATTTAAAGGAGTTAGTTAGACTGACACTCTTTCTTCTAAGAAGATACTTTTTTACATTGCTGTGGTTGAGACTCTTTAGGTATTTAAATACTCAAAAGCCCATAACTAAAACCTTTGGTTAGGAAAGTTATAGTCTTGATCATCTTTCCTCTTTCCAATAAAGAAAACACACACAAAGGAAGGAAGGAAGGAAAGAAGGAAGGAAGGAAGGAAACACCTGGAAAGGCTCTTCAGACTTACAATTGCTCAGTAACTAGTTTTCTGTGTATGTTGTCCAACATGGAGAGATTTCCTCTGCCAATTCAATTCTAATTCTTTGCTAGAGATGAACTAACTCCAGCCTGTATTGAGATTTCTCCTGCAGTGACTTTAGTTAGAGTTTACTTTCATTGTATTTACCCTACTTCCTTTCATTTATATATTACATCAGGATTAGTCTCTCCTGGTTTGCTTATATGCTAATTTTCCTCCAAGATGTCTTTAACTTTTTTCATACCCCACCCTCCATTAGAATTTGAAATGATTGTTGACTGTGTGAACTGGGGCTGGAGTGTTTGACTGAAGCTATTTTGTCCAGTAGAATTTGGAGAGTGGACAAAGAGAGAATTAAGTCTTTACGCCTTTCAGTGAAAAATTGCTAACGAAAAATTTACAATAAGTTTGGAAATGTTTGAAGATGAGACAGGCTCTTAAGTTAATTCATGAATAAAAGGAAGTTCTTTCAGTGTGGGAACAAATGCTTACCCTACCAAGAAAAGGAGGACAAAACGGTAGTTAAATAATAACCACGGTTATAGAAAATGAAGAAGATCATGCAAAGAAAAGAGTTGTAACAATGACATTTGTAGAGTTAAAATTGTACAGCTGGAAGAGACTTTGGAAATAATTGAGTTCAGTCCACTTCCTACAAGTGAAGAGGCTGAGGCTAAAAGAGGTTAAGTGAGACAGGGCCAAACCATACTTAGAATCAGATCCAAGATTTGAACTGAGGTCTTTGGATTCCAGATGGTTTTTCCACACCTACTTTGTACCACACAGTACAACATCTCCTATAAGAATGGGTCATATATCTTTTCCTGAAGAGCTTCTCCAGAGCTGATTTTACTATACGGTGGCTTTTTCTTTTTCTTTTCTTTTCTTTTTTTCACTACAATATTTGGTAAAATTAAAGGTACTTGAATTTTTATTTATTTTTAATGTTTCAAAATACATTAGGTATTAAAACTTAGCATGTGTGAAATGACTACATTGACAGTGTACTGTCCGTTAAAGGGCTTCAGTAAGAAAATCAAACCATCTTAGTAGCTGAGGGTAGTATAATAATTTTTAGAAAGCATTTTAATGTTTGCTTTTGCCATAAACTTCCTTTCAAGATTGTTATCCAAACCCAAAATGTGTCTTTAAAGACTCCAATGTTTGTCTGGACTCCAAACAATTACCCATGTATATGATTCTTCAGTAATGCTACTATATAACCCGTAGGGTGCCAAAGATACCAAGTCAAAACAAAATCCTCCCTACCCTCTGCCTTTATTGAATGATCCTAGCCCTGCTCTGAATCTCAAGGCTTTGTGAGAGGAGTACAGGCTGAATTTCAGACCCCATGACTTTGGGCAATTTACAAACTGTAATCTGAGGACACAGCTCAGCTCTTTTGGAAGCACATACTTATATACCTTTCATTTTTGTGATTCTGGAATTACCTTTTGAAAACTGATACGTTATAATTTTATCCTAAAGAGTTTGCGTCTGATTAAAATGTGGGTAGAATCTAATTTTTAAAAATATTTTCAGTTCGGGGTGCCTGGGTGGCTCAGTGGGTTAAGTCTCTGCCTTCAGCTCAGGTCATGATCCCAGGGTCCTGGGATCAAGCCCCGCATCGGGATCTCTGCTCAGCAGGGAGCCTGCTTCCCCCTCGCGCTCTCTCTCTGTGTGCTGTTCTGCCTACTTGTGATCTCTCTCTGTGTGTCAAATAAATAAATAAAATATTTTTTAAAAATATTTTCATTTCTACATAAAGAAGCTATTGCTATTTCCTGGAAGACAGCCCCTATGAAAATAGCATTTGTTGATGGTCATAATCTATTAATTTTTTTAGATTTATTATTAGATGTTTCCTCATTTCATTCAAGAATCAGTTTCTAGGGGCGCCTGGGTGGCTCAGTGGGTTGGAGCCTTTGCCTTCCGCTCGGGTCATGATCTCAGGGTCCTGGGATCGAGCCCCGCGTCGGGCTCTCTGCTTGGCTGGGAGCCTGCTTCCTCCTCTCTCTCTCTGCCTGCTTCTCTGCCTACTTGTGATCTCTGTCTGTCGGATAAATAAATAAAATCTTAAAAAAAAAATCAGTTTCTATAATACAATGTTACTTTGTCATTTATGTTTAATTACTTAATGTGTATTTGAAGAGAGTCTTGGTAAAATCTGCAGGTTTTTCCAGAAGTTATACTGTTTTGGATCTTTTTTTAAAAGATATATTTGTTTATTTTAGAGAGAGGAAGAGAGAGAGCGAGAGCATGGCAGGGAGGGAAAGACAGAATCTAAAGCGACTCCCTGCTGAGCATGGAGCCCAACATGTGGTGCTCCATATGGGGCTCCATTGGAGGCTTGATCCTATGACCCTGAGATCATGACCTGAGCTAAAATCAAGAGTTGGACGCTCAACCAACTGAGCCACCAAGGATGCCCTCTTTTGGATTCTTGTGGTTATAACCAGTCATTTCCAAATGGCTTTGGAGAGCAGACAACTCCAGGGAAGGTAAAAGGATGGAGGCTAGGATGTGGGCTGCTGCTATGACTTAATACTTTCTTCCCTCGATGCCTCATTTTCAACCTGTGGGCCAATAACTAGGAAAATGAGAGAACATTAAAGCAATATTGTTTTTCATATCATTAATAGCATTTAGTCTTTTACACTAACTACTAGAGATTCTGTGTTTTTCAGGTAATGAGTAATGGTATACATTACTAAGTGGTTGAACACCTGAAGGTAAATAACCATACATATATCTCACAGGAGTGTTTTTTATAAAATGCACAATTTTAGTAGTGGTAACTAATAGAATTGGTGCTTACAGTTTGGCATTTGCTTTTATGCACATGATGATATTTTATCCTGACTGTAATTCTGTAAGATAGGAATTATTATTAATCTCATTTTGTGGGTAACTGCCTTGCCCAGTGCCCCTTCTCTTTCCATTCTGTATTCTTTCCTATTTTGTCTGTGTTCGTAGCTTCACTTATCACCTGTGAAACTAACTATATCAAATTTATGTCACTAACCCTGAGCTCCAAATTTTTAAATCCAATGATCTTTTTGGCCTCTCCATTTATATGTCTCAGAAATAGCTCAAATTCAACAAATCTAAAACTGAACTTATGGTCTTCCCCGTCAAACTTGGGTGCTTCCACTGCTTTCTTTACTAATGAATGACATTGCCATCCACCATCCATCCAATTGTACAAAACAGAAATCGAGGTCTTGCCCTTAAACTGTTCTTTTGCTTTTCCCCCATATACAGAATGTCAGAGAGTTCTCTCAATTTTTATTCCTACATAGTTCTAAAATCTGCTCACTTCTCCCCATCCCCAGGGCCACCCTTCCTGTCCAAGTTCTAAAGTATCACCTCTTTGTACTGCTCCAGTGGCCTCCTCACTGGCCACCTCTCCCTGGAGCTTCTTGCCCACCAATAATCCATTCTCGGGGCACCTGGGTGGCTCAGTGGGTTAAAGCCTCTGCCTTCTGCTCAGGTCATGATCCCAGGGTCCTGTGATGGAGCCCTGCATAGGGCTCTCTGCTCAGTGGGGAGCCTGCTTCCTCCTCTCTCTTTCTGCCTACTTGTGATCTCTGTCTGTCAAATAAATAAATAAAATCTTAAAAAAAAAAATCCATTCTCTACCCAATGACCAGAATGATCTCTGTAAAACACAAATCTCAACATGTCAATAGCCACCCCACCCTACTTAAAACCTTAATGAGCTTTACTTCAGGAACTTCCTATTCCTCTTTAAAGTAAGACCAGATCTTTACCATGGCTGATAAGGACTTATAGTCTAGTCTCTGCTTTCGTCCATGCTCACCTTTGGCCAGGTTCCCTCAGCTCTCTGAGCTTTTTAATGTATGATTAAATGTATAATGCCATGAACCTTTGCCTGTGCTTTCCCTTTGTTTGGAATTGTCTTCCTGCTACTTCTAGCTACCTCCTACTCTACCAGAGTTTAGCTTCTTTAGGGAAACCTTCCCTGAATCCTAATCCATAGCAGATTTTGTTTCTCTGCAGTATTCTCTTCTATCATTTACCTTTTATGCATTTAGCACTGCTGCATCATTAAAATTGTTTGTGTGAAATTTTAAAATAAATATTCACCATTGTCAGCAGACCATAAGCTCCTTGATGTCAGGGACTGTGTCTGGCTTTGTGTACTGTTCCATGTTCATTCTATAGGATCATGCTCAATTCAGGGTAGCTCTTCAATATATATTTGTGAATGAGTGAACAAATGGATTTGATATGCTTTAAAGCCTTTTCTAACATTCTATGATTTTATAGAGGACAAGGAAGTGTACCACTACGTAAGTATTGAATGAAGCATAATTCTTCACCACATGTAAAAAATGGTGACCATGTCTTTTGTTGAGACAGAAACAGATCCCTAAGTGTAGGACTTCCCAAAGACCAGAGTGAAAGATTTGCTGGTCTCTAGTGTCCTTCCTACGCTCTATCTCAGGGTGGCTTAAACAACAGTTTGATTCTGTAAGTGGAGAGAAATGTGTGTAAATAAATGGCTGTAGAGAGAATGGCACTCAGGTATATAGCACACAAATCCATCTAGCGCACAGCTTTGGGATCCTGCTATCTTTCTTCAGGAGAGGGAACTAAAGATCTTTGGAGAAATACTTGATTCTAGGACTGGGGCAGGAAATATATAATATGAGCCTGGGGCATCTTGTAGTGACAGAAAGTAAGGAAGCACTTAAATACAATGATGGGTTGTGTTAAGGACATAAGAGCCAAATGAATGGGTTCCCAATGGTCACAGCTGGAAGAATTCAAGCAACAACAAAAAAAGTACTATTGTATCATATAAAATAAACATACATGAGTATGTACTGATATAAATAAATGACTGAATAAATTAATAAGTAGAGAATAGAAAAATCTGTGATAAATAAGTGGGGATGAACAGGCAAATATCTCCTGCAGAAGAATTCCAAATAATTTATGTAGCTATTTTGTACTTTGTCCTCGAGGAGATGGAGTATAAATCACCACTCCATAAGTGTATGCTGCATTTAGCAACTTCTTTCCAAAGTGTGCCACATGGAAAACATGAGGGAGAGTAACTTTACAGTGGAGAAATCTGACAAACAGGCAATAAATTGCCAGGCAATAAAGATTAATATCAACAGTGACAAATAATGTCCATAATATGCACCCATGATATGATGTCATGAGAATCATCTTCCTCCCCAAAACCCACCACATCAGCATAGTGATGAGAAAAACTTTGGATAAATCCCAACTGAGAGACATTCTACAAATTACTTGACCAATCAATATTCCTCAAAACTGTCCAGATCATTAAAAACAAGGAAAACCTAAAAAACAGTCACAGCCAAGAAAGCCTAAGCAAACATAACTACAAAATGTGAAGTGTATCTTGGATGAGATCCTGCAACAGAAAAGGGCATTAAGTTAAAACTAAGGAATGTGAATAAAATACATATCGATATAGGTTCATTAATTGTGACTAATATACCATACTAATTTAGGATGTTAATAATAGGAAAAGAAACTGGGTGTGGGATATGTGTATTTTCTTTCCAAGTTTCTATTTCCCTAAAATGGTTTTACACTTTTAAAAAAATTACTGAAACTTTTAAAAAGGCGGCTAAATATATAAACTATTGGGGGATGAAGCGTGGGGAAGAGTTAAAGATGACTCTGGAATTTTAGGGTCAACGAGAAGTAATTTAGGATGTAATTGTTTGCTATCTATTGCTCATTGCGGGGAGATTTGGGGAAAGTTTCTAAATTCAAGGGGAAAAAAGAAAGATAGGGTTTAGTCATCAGATACCCCCAAGTATAACTTCCCCATAATTTTCTTTTTTGTTTTTAGTGTTTTGAGTTTCTTTCTCTTAAGCTGAAATATTCTAAAAATGTAACCACCCCCATTTTGGCATACTGCTGAAGATGAGAAGAAATCATTTATATGGAACTGGAATAGCTGGTATTCCAGACTAAGGTAATAAGCTTATGCATTAACAATTCATGGATGTAATTTTTTGTGAAAGACATGGCTTTATATTAATCTTCTAATGGTGTTTCTAAATTTAATTTTTAAAAAAACTCCATCCACTCGACTAAAATGTGTGTCATGTACAGTGTGACGTGCTAGTCAGGTAGGCAATTTATAAACGAATCCTGCCCACAAGGAGTTTAGAGTTTAGTGCTAGAGACAAGACGCATTTATAAACAACTATACCATAATCTAGAGGGTTATAACTTTCCAGTAGGGGTGTTGATAAAGTGCTATCCAAAATGGATAAGGGAAGAGATTCCTCAAAAATGGAGGATTCTGGGAAAGCCTCATGAAGTAAGGAGTAGGTTGACTTTGTCATAAATATTTGCAGACTCCTCTAAGTCAGGGGTTATATATGATTAATTTATATACCTCTAGCACGTAGGTATTAAATAACATTTGTTGAAGGACTAAAGGATTTGCAAATGTCGAGATGGGAGGAAGGAAAGACATTTTAGTTTTATCTATTGCTTTTTACAATGTGGTATAAAACTAATAATGTCTATGTCTATCTCCCCCACCCAAGTTGATTCTTTAGTTGATGAGTTAGTTAATTTGATTCTATCACTTACCATTTCTGCATCTCAAAGAATACATTACTTATAAATAAATTATTTACAAAGGCTTCCACAGTGACTTTTGATGATCTCAGGAGCCTAGGATCATCAAGTCCTGCATCATTGGGGGGCGGCGGCAGGGGGGTGGTGGTGGTGGTCCCTGCTCAGCGGGGGGTCTGCTTCTCCCTCTACCCCCTGCCCCTGCTCATGATCTCTCTCTTTCTCTCTCAAATAAATAAATAAGATCTTTAAAAAAAAAAAAAAAGGAACTCAGTGATTAAAACACAACCCAATAGAAAAAAGGCAAAGGATTCCAGTAGACATTTCTCCAAATAATACATACAAATGGCCAAAAAATACATGAAAGCGTGTCAACATCATTAGTTGTTAGGGAAATTAAAATCAAAATCACCATGAGATACCACTTTATGCTCACCAGGATGGCTATCATCATCATCATAATAATAATAATAAAATAGACGATATAAACTTTGTGAGGATGTGGAGAAACTTGGTGGGAATATAAAATGATGCAGCTAGTATGGAATGGCATATTCCTCAAAAACTTAAATATACAGGGGTGCCTGGGTGGCTCAGTTGGTTAAATGTCTGCCTTCAGCTCAGGTCACGATCTGAGAGTCCTGGGATCAAGGCCCGCACCAGGCTCCCTGCTCAGTGGGGAGTCTGCTTACCCATCTCCCTCTGCTCCTAACCCTGCTTGTGCTCGCTCTCTCTCTCTCTCTCTCTCTCTCTGTCGAATAAATAAAATCTTAAAAAAAAAAAAAAACTTAAATATACAAAAAGTTTCCATTACCACCTAGCAATACCACTCCTAGGTATATACCGAAAAGAAGTGAAATCATATGTTCACCCAAAAACTTGTACCCAAATGTTAATGGTAGCTTTATTCATAATATTCTAACTAGGTAGAAAGAATCCAAGTGTCTGTCAACTGAGAAATGAATAAATAAAATGTGGCATACCCATATAATAGAATATTATTTGGCAATAAAAAGAAAATATTGATTCATACTAGACCATGGCTTTAACCATGCTAAGTAGAAGAAGGCAGATGCAAAAGGCCACATATTGTATAATTCCATTTATGTGAATTGTCTAGAACAGGGACCTCCATTAGAAATAGAAAGTAGATTAGTGGTTACCCAGGCTGGTAGTGATGGTGGGTAGCAGTTGGAGGAGTGGAAATTAGCTGTGATGAATATGGGGTTTCTTTTAAGAGAGGCAAAAATGTTCTAAAATTAGATTTTGCTGATGGTTGCAAAACTGACTCATACACTTTAAAAGGTGAATTTAATAGTGTGTAAAGTGTATCTCAATAAAGCTGTTGTCCTCACAGTAAAGATGGTT
The DNA here is from genome assembly GCF_002288905.1 of Enhydra lutris kenyoni. NCBI lineage: Eukaryota > Metazoa > Chordata > Mammalia > Carnivora > Mustelidae > Enhydra > Enhydra lutris. Next base: position 12,594,253 of record NW_019154088.1, on the reverse strand, counting down.
CTGGCATTCTAGACACATAGAGCAAAATTTGAATAAATGTCTTCTTAAGAATGGTTCCAGCTAGTATGGGTGTGGAAAAGTGATGGGATAATCTTTTCTTAGGGTACATGGATGCTCTAGGTCCTGATGCTTTTAAATTAAAGGAAACTGAGTTTGACTAATCTTAAAACTTCCAAATGTATGGGCGCCTGGGTGGCTCAGTGGGTTAAGCCGCTGCCTTCGGCTCAGGTCATGATCTCAGGGTCCTCGGATCGAGTCCCACATTGGGCTCTCTGCTCAGCAGGGAGCCTGCTTCCCTCTCTCTCTCTGCCTGCCTCTCTGTCTACTTGTGATCTCTGTCAAATAAATAAATAAAATCTTTAAAAAAAAAAACAAAAAAAACTTCCAAATGTATTAAATTTATATATTGTTTTATTTCCAAAAATTTGAAAACACTGAAAAATGTGAAAAGGTTTGGAACTCTTTCTAGAAATTGTGGTGACCACTGCTCTTCTTAGACAAGTAATTACACCAACATTGTATATCAAGTGTTAGGACCAACAGCATCCAGCATAAGGTAGCAAATACCAGAAAAGCTGCTAGGAAGGAAAATTGGAAAATTAAATTAATATTAGCGTCTTGAGCCATTCTGTGTGGCCCATTGTACTTTTCTGTTTGCCTGCAATTGGCATCAGTAATTTGATGTGTTCACCTTAAAGAAATAGATGGAAATGCATACTAAATTTGGAAAGATGGAAATGTAAAGAAATAAATGAAAATGTCCTTGGAGCAGTAAGGATCATAATGCATTTTCCATTGTTTGTCTTCAAAAATTATTTTTGTGGATTGTGTGATTTGTCTACTTCCATTCTCTTTTTTTTTTTTTTTTTTTTAAAGATTTGTTTATTTTAGAGAGAAAGCAAGCAAGTGGGGAGGGGCAGAGGGAGAGAGAGAATCCTGAAGCAGACTCCTCACTGAACGCAAAGCCTGATGCAGGGTTCAATCCCAGGGCCCAGAGATTGTGACCTAAGTTGAAACCAAGAGTCAGGCACCGACTAAGCCACTCAGGCACCCCTACTTCCATTCTTAATGTAATGTATTAGCACTTTTGTAGCAATTTATTGCATTCTCCCCTTTTTACTTTTGGCTTCTCCTTGTTGTCTGTTAAGAGCTAAATTAAAAATACTAAAATGTTTTCCTTTGGGGGAACATTTAAGAAGGGAAGAATAAGACACTTCTTTCCCCTCTCCAATGAAAGGAGAATTCCATTCATATTCATTCATTCATTTATTCAAGAATTATTTATTTATTTTTAATTTTTTATTGAGTGCCTACTCTGTGCAGGGTGTTACACTAGGTATTGTGTGTTTCTAAAATAGTTGAGATTACTGCAAAGCTGAGCTCAAAAGAGTAGTTTAATAACATTACAGTGCTATGAATGATGATAAAGAAGAAAGAGAATAATTCTCCTGAACTCTTGGTGACAGAGTGACAAATGGCAACAGGCCTTGTTCAAGCCCTGTTCATGAGCTTAAGAATGACTGTATCTCCCAGTAGTCAGATAGTGCTTTGACCTGATGTTAAAGCCAGCATTGTGCTCTCACATCAAATAGTGGGTAACAAATACCTTATTTTTTCTTTTCAACTCTTCTCCTTCTGCCCCTTTCTTACACACTGAATCCCCTTTCTGACCATTCCTATCTCTGTTTTGTTTCTCCTCCTTCCGTATCACTGTCTGTAGAGGAATAATAGTCTTTATTACTATTTATAATATAATAATAGTAGTAATAATAGCATTTATTACTATTTAGTAAGAGTAGTAATAATAGTATTTATTACTATTTATTATTGTTTTATTGTCATTGATCTTTCTTAACAAATTTTCTGGTCTCCCATGTTGAGCTTCAAGGGCATATGTATGTATATGTACACACACACACACACACAGAGACATACTCACACACATGTATGTAGGCATAGTCAACTTATTCCACTTCCCCATTGTCTTTTTTCCACTTTAAAGTGTTTTAACTGTGGTCAGTGTGGATTGAGGAGCCTTTTATCATGTAAACACAGTCAGAAAACAAGATACATCAAAGGTGGAAGTGAATCTGTCATAACTTATTAGCTATTTCTTTTATGTTACAAAAGACAGCATGACAGGAAAATGAGTCCTTGCCAAAAATGCCATGTCCAAGAATCTAAGACTAAAATATAGTTAGGCAAAATGATAGAATTTGTTAATGATTCAGTAATGCCCCTTGTAATCATTTTGGAGGACAAAAGCCTTCCTGGACACATCTGACTATCGAAGTGATCCAAGAGGCGCTGAACTTTACCTAATAGGATTTTGTAAATATTTGGGTAAGACGGCACTTTATACTGGGTCAGATGTTCAGCTATTTTTTCCCCCCGCTAAGCAATGCTTGTTGTAGGCTTGGGAGGAAAGTTAGATTAGTTCTAAACAAAATAGAGGAATTTTATTTTTCTTTCCAAATCTGAGTTGCAGTGTGAGTTATGTGTTACAGTTATATTTAGGGGGCCATGAGAGGAAGTATCACCAAGTGAGTCTGAGACAAAACGTCCAGAGAGGTGGGAGATGAGCTAGAGTATGTATTCTTGGGACACAAAGGGAACAAGAGTTAAGAATCATGAAAAGTTGGAGTTGTTAATGTTGAATGATGCCTGACTGGGAAAATGATGACTGAAGTGTGGTTGTTGAAATGAACAAGGCAGTCATGACTGGCCTCTGAAAGACCTTGCAGGGACAGAGTGGAGCAGAGTTCTTCATTAAAACAGGCCAGTGAGTGGAAGAGCCAGGAGGAAGAGATGCTGCCCAGCACTGCTTCTCCTCATCACTGTGTGGAAGCTATACACAAAATAAAACAAGCATAAGGCTTAGAAAGAAACAAAAGTAACATCATTACTTATACATGATACGACCTTTTGTTTTCTACTAGCAAAATCCAAGAGAATCTACTCAACTACCAGGTATACGTGAACATCAGAGTTTGATTTTTTCTTCTAAGTGCTTGACATGTATTACCTTGTTTAGTCCTCCTCATAACTATGATAAGGTACAGTTTCCTCATCAATAAATGCGGATGATCACCGCATTTATTGATGAGGAAACTGTGGTACAGTGCAGTGATCATCCGCATTTATTGATGAGGAAACTGTGGTACAGACAGGTTAAATAACGACATGGTCACACAGCCCTGTGGGTATGAGGATTTGAGGCCAGTCTGGCTGTAAAGACCCACACTCAGCCACTGCTCTCCACTGTCTCCAAAGACAGGGACAGAATACTAGATAGAAGGGACCCAGAATACAAATAGGGTTTTGTTTTGTTTTGGATCTTATTTATTTATTTGAGTGAGAGAGCGAGAGCAAGCAAAGAAAGGGGCGAAGGGAGAGGGAGAAGCAGGCTCCCCGCTGAGTTGGGAGTGTGATGTGGAGCTCAGTCCTAGGACCCTGGGACCATGACCTCCGCCAAAGGCAGACGCTTAACTGACTGAGCCACCCAGGTGCCCCCATGTGTGTTTTTTTGTATGGTTGGTCTTTATTTTTAAATTTAAAGATAGGAGAATGTTGAGGAGGTGTATGAGTGATGGGGAAGAGAGGACCGATGAATGGAATTTCGTTCTAGAGGAGACAGGGAAAAAAATGTGTTCGAAATAACTCAGGACAAGTTCACCCTTGGTCAGGAGAAAGGCCCCCTCTTCCTCTGACACAGGTTCAAATATTGTTCTCCCTCAAACAAACAGCAGAGTTTGGAGTAAGGCATTTCTGGTGTTGTTCTAACCCTGTTGACAAGTGCTCTCTGACTGCATGTTCTAGGCTATGCTGTATTAGGAGCTATTGCTTTAATTTTTGTGACATGTGACACAGTTTCTCTGGCCAGAGGCTTCTCTTAGGTCAACATACATTTCTCACTTGGTTCATCCAAGCCTTGCCTTTAGAGGGAGTTTACTATGGGGAAGATCTGTCAGGAACATGCATGTGACGTTTTTGAGTCGTCCTATTGAGTTGGCTTTAGGACAGAATAAAAGCCTCTCAGCTGATGAATAAAAAGTACCGAACTGACATCACCTTTTTGAGATGCCTGAGAAGAACACAGGGCTTCTCAGGTTTTGAGACACACAAACAGAAAATAGAGATTTTTAGAAAATAGGATTCACGTTGTTCAATTGGCAGTTGGTTCAAAGATAAATGCACTTGTGTACCCACCTCTGACGAGGGAAGAAGCATCCAGGGACTTGCACATCACTGACAGGGCAGATCCAAAAGTGTCTCCGAATTCTCTTCTGTAGTACACTAACAACACTACTCGGCAGATAATCATCAACAGACATTCTTTGGACAAGAAATAAAATATTCTTTAGGAGGTAAAACACATTTTGACACCTTCAAACAGATGCCAGCAGAATTGGCAAAAGACGTTCTCACAAACGCCAAAGTTGCAGTCAGCCAGGGTGCTGTGCGCCCGGCTCACAGCCAGTCAGGCACATGCGGAGTTTGGGGGGCTGCTTCTCTGCACCAACCATCAGAGTAGCACTTAGGAAAATGTTTTAGATGTAGAAGTGTGCAAAATTTGAACTCAGACCAAGCCCAAGTGGTACACAGCCTGTTTTTGTTCCAAGGTTGGTTCCGTTGCTTAGTGAATGTTGATTCCGTAAGAGTCTCTGTCAAGGGCTTTTTGTCAGCATGACCTAGCAAGACAATAAAATGTAAAACCACAGGTGTATGTGGAGTGTCTGCTGGGTACGGGACAGAGGACTCGTAACTCGGGCCAGCCTTAGAAGAGTCAACTGCGACAGCATGGTTGCAGCCTGCAGAGGTCATGGACTGAAGTCTGGAGCCTAGCAACAGGGGCTGAAGGCTAGGAGTAAAGCAACGTTCAGTGTTTCAGGGACTCCGCTTCAGGGCCCAAGGTAATCGAGAGAGGGGACAAGGGATGAGGTAGAGATACAGTTTTCTGATGTGGGTACAGGAAAAATAGACTCCTAGTCTACTTTACAAGTAATCAGTGACTAGGTTAGAACTAGGCTGAGCCTGGTACAGAGCTCACCAGTATTGGACTACAGCTTCTTCAATTCCCTTATTCCCCTTAGCTCCCAAGTTTCAGAGCATCCCTAAGAAAGAGCTAAATCTAAAAGCAGCTGAAGTTACTGAGGATTCATTATGGGGACTGGGGCAGGAATAGAGGGACAGGGAAAGAGGCAAGCCCTACATCTTCCTGGCCCAAACAATGCTAAGTAAGAGGGAATATTTTCCTGAGACAGATAGGCAGATTTCCATTAACTCCCAAAGGACATGAAAAAGAATATCCCCTTCTCTCCGTAATCCCTTACTACATTAACTGATGCAGAAACAGGTGCTAATTGGTGGCAAACAAGATGAGTATAACTCAGTTTACCAGAAGTAAGTGAAGTACGTGAACTTGGGGTGCCTGGGTAGCTCAGTCAGTTAAGCACCCCACTTTTGATTTGGGCTCAGGTCATGATATCAGGGCTGTGAGATGGAGTCCCGTGTCAGGTACCACACTGGGTGTGGAATCGGCTTAAGATTTTCTCTCCCTCTACTCCCAACCCCACCACATGGATGTGTTCTCTCTCTCTCAAGAAAAAAGAAAAAAGGAAAAAAGGAATTATGTGAACTCAAGTGTAGGTGAAGTGAGCCTTCAGGGAAAATACATGAACATTGGTCAGAGTAAAAAAGCTGTAAGTGACTAGTCCTATAATTCTAACCAGAAGGCTTGAAAAAATAAATTACCTTGCTGGAAAAGGAGGGTTGAATGAACAGTAGTCATCCCTGCATGATCAGTGACCTTTTAAGATCCTGCTGTGGTAATTTATATCACTGTACTTTTCAAGTAGACCAGATTCCATTAGACACCTACCTGAAGAGTGTACTTTTCATTGACTTTTGCTTATCAGAATTGGGATCTTATTCAAGCCTGTTGTCAAGGAAACAAGTATAACAGTTTCAATGCTACAGCCTGGCCAAATTCCAGAACCCTGTGTGACCAAGCAAAGTCCCGGAATCTTTCTGACCACCGGGGTTAGATAGACTGTGTCTGTGGCCTGTTGTCTCTCCCCTGTGTGATATAAGTGCTGCATGGGAAAATGTATATTCTAGATCAAATAGGTAAGAATGAATCCTAATGACCATTTATTAAACACTAGATTTCAGACACTGTGTAAGGTCCAAACATGAAAGATCTTAATTAATTTCCATAATTCTTTAAGGAACAACAATTATCCCCCCATTTTATAGAGGAAGCTAAGCCTAGAGAAATTAAATGGTTTGCCCGAAGTCACCCAGTTAGTGTCAGAGCCAGAATGTGAACTCAAGGACTGTAACTGTAGTGCCTTATGATTTTAATCATTAGATTCTAATTACATCTAGTGCCTTTTCTCTTTCCGCTTTTGAAATTCAGAACTAAAACTATCTTTCAATATAATTATTTACTTATGTAGTTTTCTGAGAGAAAATTCTTATTTTCTTGATTTAGGTTTTTGGTAGTTAACATACTGTGCAGTACTGGTTTCTGAAGTAGAGTTCAGTGATTCATCACTTATAGCACCCAGTGCTCATCATAACTAGTGCCCTTCTTATGCCCACCACCCATCTAGCCCATCCCCCGCCTACCTCCCTCCATCAGCCTTCAGATTGTTCTCTATCTTTGAGAGTCTCTTATGGCTTGTTTCCCTCTCTGAGAGAAAATTCTTACAAAGCAGATGGAAATAATGAGATAAATGAAAGATTCAATTGAATATACAAATGCAAATTTTAATAACTATATATGAAAATATAAAGGCTAGAGCTCACTGATGCCATGTCAAGAAAGAGGCTGGTATAAAAACTGTCATTTGTATTGGGGAGGGTATGTGCTATGGTGAGTGCTGTGAAGTGTGTAAACCTGGCGATTCACAGACCTGTACCCCTGGGGATAAAAATATATGTTTATAAAAAATAAAATTAAAAAAAAACCTGTCATTTGTGATATATATTTATTTATTTATCTCTTAAAAGAGAATTTGTTTTTTATCATCACTTCAAAAAGCATCAGTGATCGATTTTCTGGCCTGCTTGAATATTTAAAAAGCATCCAAGGGACCTGGTCAGTAATCAGTCGGCTTCTGGCCATATGATCTCTAAAGCTGGGATAGAGTAATCATTTGAGAAAAACAAAAGCTGTTTGTCTCTAGTTTCTCAAATACCTGTAACATTCTGGTAATGTTAAAGTTAAGTTGTAAGGTGATTGGAGAATACCATAGAAATAGCAACCAAATACTGGAGTCACACAACATAGAACAAAACAATATTATTAATTTTGTTTTTACATTTTCACAGAGAAACAATGAAATAGCTATAATACCCACAGCTCCCTGACCCCCCCCCCCCCCCCCCCGGAAGAGGGACCCTGGACAAAACTTGATATTCTTGCTTATTTCAAGTAGTTCAAAGACAACCGTCATTTACACCGCCGACTGTAATACATTTACACCGCCGACTGTAATAGCGTGTGTCAGCCAGGCAGGTAGCTGAGTGTGTAGTACTTGTGTACACGGGCAGGCGCCAGCCCAGAGCACTCCTCACAAGGGTTGTCGAGCCTGTGGGTGTGTCTGATCATTCTGCCAAGACTTCTGATTAGGACACTCAGTCAAACTAACAAATCTCCCCCATGCTTCAGGGCTTCTTCTTTTATTTGTTTTACTGGCCCCTTTGGGAAAACTTGTGGAAAGAATGCTTTGGCAATGGTTTACCTTTTTTTTCTTTTTTTTAAAAGATATTACTTATTTATTTGACAGAGATCACAAGTAGGCAAAGAGGCAGGTGGGGGTGGGGTGGGGTGGAGCAGGGTCCCCACTGAGCAGACAGCGCGAGGTGGGCTTGATGCCAAGAACTCTGAGACAATGACCTGAGCGGAAGGCAGAGAACTAACCCTCTGAGCCACCCAGGTGCCCCAGCAGTTTACTATTTTAACAGAGAATAGATTCCTTCTCCCCATTTACCTCCGGGCCATTCCTCTCTCTTTCACCTCAGACTTCACATTCTTTGGCTCAGTATGCCCTGTCTGCTGCTTCCCCTAACCTCCCTTGTACTCTCAAGTGTGAGTGTGGCAGAGGACTGTAGAATCTCCCTTGGACTCTCCACACAGCAACACCGTGCCAGCCTCTCCTCCTCTCCTCCTCCTTCTTCTCTTCCTCCTCCTCCCCCTCCTCCCCCTTCACCTTCTCTTTTTGGGAAATAGAGTGGGATCTGTGGTGTCGCTGAGCCTCGCTTAACAGGCGGAGTTTCCTGTGATGATAGCATTTAACTCGAAAGATTTAGAAAGTGAAAAACTGCTTGCTTTTTCCCAGTAAAATTTCTGTTTCCACAAAGCTTGAGAATGAAGTTTACGGGGAGCTAGAAATTTCACTAAACCAATCTGTGTTTGCTTCATTTGCCCAGGGTTTTGGAGTCATTAACATGTTAAACATTCTCACAAAGTAGTGCTCAGTTATATTAATTTTGGTATCAGTAACACTAGGTATTTTCAATTGTACTTTATATGGCTGCTCAAGGAGAAATAAATATAAATATGAACAAATAGTAGAGAGCTGAGGGGGGTGATTCTGTTGTTCTTCACACCCTGTCTTGGATGTAGGATTTCACTGGGCAGATCTTATTAGAGCACCAATTTCCTCTGGCCCCTCCCCCAGCATCCCAGTTCAACAAAATGAATTTCATTAAAAATTTTAAAAATCCGTGTTATTGTGATCACATAGGTTCATAGGTTCATTCTCATTTAGTCTGTCTAAAATTATGCCAGGAGGGCCCCTGGGTGGCTCAGTCAGTTAAACATCTGCCTTTGGCTCAGGTCATGATCCCAGGGTCCTGAGATGGGAGTAGTAGTACTGCATCAGGCTCCCTGCTCAGCAGGAAGCCTGCTTCTTCCTCCGTCTCTTCTGCTCCCCACTGCCCCTGCTCTCTTTCTCTTTTTCTCTCAAAATCTTTAAAAAAAAGAAAAAAGAAAATTATGCGAGGAATTCTGTTAAGGAAGTGCACACTTAGAATGAACATCAGCTATCAACCTGTTTGTTTGTTTTCCAAGTTTAAGCCTTCCTGAGAGATCAGGCTACCAAGGTAGAGTGCTCATGACTCATTCATCCAATTATTCATTCATTACAGGAAACACTGGAGGCTGGAGTACAAAAATACATAAAATACAGTCCATGCTTTTGAAAAATTTATAATCCCCAGGAGCCTTTTCATTCATTAGTTCATTCAGCATTTACTCATCATGTGCTTCAGGTGTTCTCTCTCGCAGAATGCTCCCGCCAGGTACCAGAGCTACCTGGGGGGCTTTTCAAAGTTAGTATTGCCCAGCCCCCCCCATACCTCCTGAACAGAATAGCGAGCACCTGTCCTATTTAAAGCTCCACTGATGATTCTGATATACAGGAAGTATGTTGAGAAGCACAGTTGATTGTGGAAGTTACAGTGTTTGCATCAGCACATGGCTCCACCTCGATTCTGCATAATCTTGTATTTTATGTACCATGTTTTCCCTGTTATTTCCAGGAATGTTCTGTTTAATGAATCCCAGCCACTGTACTGCCTACATGTTCAGCTGCCCCAACGCTGGAGTTCTCTTAGGGCAGATAAGACCAAGTTGCCACTAAATGTCAAAGTTAGTTTATTGGTTCAGACACCACCCATTCTGGTTCCATAACAGTTGCTGCTTTTGTGCTGTGACTGAAATCCTGTACCTCTAGTCTTATATTTTTCTTGGGGCAAAAGGGTGCAGCTGTGTCGTCCAAAGGGAACATGGAACAAAACGTAAGTTAAATATAGTGACGGGAGCCATTTCATAATAGTTACAAGCTTGTTTTAGTTGTGAAGTGGGGACTTGGTTGGCTTGCTGCCAAAAAGAAGCATTATCTTGTTAATTCAGTCAGCCTGGTAGCTCTCTGATGGCCTTACCAGTGTATCCATTTCCATCTCTCTTATGGCCTCTCATTTACTCCTTCATTCAGTGAATATTTACTAAATACCTGCTTATATCAGGCACTGTGTCAGAACTGCAGATATCATGGTGAGCAGAAGAGAAGTGGTTCAGTCTATTTCTTTGAGCCTTCTTCAGAGAAAATGTAGCTTCTTTATTTTTCCAGTATCTTACAGCCTGCCTCCTGAGCTCCTACCCACTGATTAGCAAGGCAGACAAATTACCTGAATATCCAGCCTGGGTTGAAACTTAAAATGATGCAATAATTCAAACACTCCCTTGCAATAGTGTCATAAATGATGGACCTGCCTGTCTCTGGGTCTTGGGTACAGTGTCTCTCACCCCCGTGAGTGCTGCTTGCTCTCCTGGCATTTATGGCTGAAATCAGTGGTTCCAGGCTGCTTGACCAGAACCCAGTAGTGCTCAGTTGACTGGGCTTCATCTTGGCTTCTGTGGGTCGTACACCTTATGGGAACAATGGGAGCTCAGGAAACCTAAACCTCAGGTTCTTCTCTCTCAGTCCTTCGGCAGCACTGAGTCACTCTGTCTGTGTCCCATGTTTTGGTAGAGGCCACCTGAGAGTGGATCTTGTCGTAGAATCCCAAACAAATATGAAGAGAGCAGGTGTTCTGCTGTTGGTTTCATCCTCACTTACTTAACACACTGATTCCAGGAAATCAGAATGGCATTGCTGCCTTCTCCTCATTTCCCAGAGTCTGGAAGGACTGGGCTTTCTCTTGACCTTCTGTCCTCCTTTCATAGGCCTTGTGTGGCTGAATGGTTGGGTGGAATGTCTTTTCCACATTCTCTTTTGTGTAGACTTGCTGGTTGATATAGCAAAGGGAGAAATAAAGGATTTTAGAAAAGCCTCTCTTAAGGCAACTTGGCTTGCATGGCTACCATCGCCCTGCAGGTTGTGGATCCTACTGCTGTGTGCAATTGCTCATTCTCCCTTTCTGATGCCATATGACTTGCAAAACTTCCTGTGAGGAGAGTACACAATCTTGCCCTATTGATATGGGGCTTAGACATGATGGACTTTGGTCAAAGGCACGTGAATGGATATATGTGATACAGGCCACATCTGAACAGAAGCTTTGAGAATCAGTGTAGGCTTCTACCAGCCCCCTTATTCTATGCCCTTAGAGTGGCAGCCTGGGTCACAGGATGAGAAGACACATCAAACAGCAGTAAAGCTGACACTGACCAGCAGCCAAATATAGTAACATAAGTAAGAAATCAAACTTTGTGGCTGTAAATCACTGGGATTTGGGGTTAGTTGTTACTACAGCAAAGCCGACAAATATACTCCATAATCTTTTGCATATTAAAAGCCAAGTGTCAATTCCTTCCTTCTATTTAATTTCCTTCTCTAATAAATCATAATCTCTCCCTAAGCAGATGGATACCTTGAGCCAGACCGAGTGAAGGTTATTCATTCAGAAGGGCAAAAGAATAAAGCATCTTAATTCTTTCAAAATATTGCCATGTTCCTTAAAGAGAGGAACTTTGTACAGAAAATACCTTAAGCTGTGTGGTTTTGGCTTTTGTTATTGTGTTTGTTTTATTTTGGTGTGTTTGCTCTGAAAAGAAGAAGTAATCATTACTGTGTAAGTAAATGGTGATGTATGCTAGGAGTACAGCACATCCGGGTGAAAATTAGAAAGTAGTTATTGAAAGAAAGTATCATTTTGAGTATCATTTGAGGTTGTTATAGAGACATGATCTAGAGAAGAAGGCACTAATCTCATTGCGTGAGAGGTAAATAAATTCTGTATTTTTTTTTAAAGGTTTTTATTTATTTATTTGACAGACAGAGAGAGAGGGAACACAAGCAGGGGGCGTGGGAAAGGGAGAAGCAGGCTTCCCGCTGAGCAGGGAGCCATATGTGGGGCTTGATCCCAGGACCCTGGGATCATGACCTGAGCAAGAGGCAGGTGCTTAACTGACTGAGCTCTCAGGCACCCTAAATTCTGTATTTTGATCCCAGAGTCATGGTCCATACTTTATGGCAAACCATAGGATCCTTCTGTCCTTAATTGCTTGGATGCAAGTAATTTAGCTCAGATTCCAACAAGCAGCAAGGTTTCTTACTATTTTTCATTCTACTGTATTTTAGAAATTTGCAAGCATGTACAACTTATTTAGTGATGAATGCACTTGCTGCTTATTTACTTATGCCAGAGGCAAACTAAAGAGATGGTAGACAATGAGGAAAAAACTGTTGGTCCCACAGTGATCACTTTAGCTACATCTGTGCAACACATGGTAACCACCACCAGCAGATACATTTTTTAAGAAGTAAGAAAATGTAGTAGCTTTGTTCCTTTAGAAATCCTTGAGGTGGGGCGCATGGTAGAACAGTTGGTTAAGTGTCTGACTCTTGTGGGGTATTTTGTTGCTGTTGTTGTTGTTGTTTTTAAATTTCTTTTCAGTGTTCCACAATTCATTGTTTATGTACCACACCCAGTGCTCCATGCAATATGTGCCCTCCACAATACCTACCACCAGGCTCACCCAACCCCCACCCCTGTCCCCTCCAGAACCCTCAGTTTGTTTCTCAGAGTCCACAGTCTCTCTTGGTTTGTCTCCCCCTGACTCTTGGTTTCGGCTCAGGTTGTGATCTCGGGATGGTTAGTTCCAGCCCTGCATACTCCATGCTCAGCGTGGAGTCTGCTTAAGACTCTGTCTCCCTCTGTCTTTGCTCCTCCCGACGGCGTGCACACATGCCTGTGCACACACTCTCTCACACACAAATAAATGTATTAAAAACAAAAACAAAAACAAACGCTAACATTCCACTGGATCTAAATGATTGGAATTTCCCTGCTGCCATTTCTGGTTTTGTATACAAAACTGCCCACTGTTTTCTGTTTGAGAAAAAAGTATTCCATTATGTTCAAACCTGGGATTTTCTAAGAAAAAAAAGTACCAGTCCTGACCAGATACTTGGTGGTGACAGACAAATTTTTTATGTGTGTGATGGATAAAATTTACAGCTGGATCTAATAACAGCTTTGCAAGTCAGTTGTGTCGTGAGCAAATTCTACACTGTTAAGAGAACAGTAACACCTCATCATTTTTAAAGTAATTGATCATATGCTATAAATTTGGAAAGGAAAAAACCTAGACAGAACATAAGGAATTCAGCCATAAAGATGCTAGTATATGCTAATACAAATACTATTTTAAAATAAAAGTACATAAAACGTAGATGGTAAGTGGATCACATTTTGTTCAAGATACAACATACTGAGTGAAATTTGTTTCATCCAAAAAACAAAAAAATTAGGCCGACAATGACTGCCTGGGCCTGTATAAGCAAAGACAAAGAGTAAAGGCTGTACTATTTCTAGGTCAGATTTTAGAACTGATCCTGTTTAAAAAAGAAAATCATACCTTCCTGAGCCCCAGAAAGACAGTAAGTGAACAGCCACCAACCTGGCTCTCCAGAGTAGTAGGCCCTTGCCTGTCACTCATGTGGCATCTCCATCTACTTGCTTTCTCTGTTCCAGGCACGTGTGTTATCTCCTATTCTCTTAATGTACTTTTCTCTAGGTAATTCATCCACTGATCCTATGTGCCAAAATTTATTCCAAAGCCACCACTGTTTCCTATTTATACTCAGAATACTAATTAAGTCATGAATTACCTTTTAGTGCACAGACTATGCTGATAACCTGAAAAACAAATGTTCCTGAGTCTGACTTTACTCAGTTGACCCCATACCTTGGCATACTGGAGATTCGTGTATGCATCATCTCCATGCCTCTATTGTTTGCTAGAATGTCTTTCATTTCTATCTTCCTCCAAGGCCCATTCAAATACCATTTCCTCCATGAAGTCTCCCGCACTCTACTCTGGCCCCCCAGCAGGACATTATCACTCTCATATCTGTATTCTGGTAACACTGAATTAATACTTTTCTCAAAGAGAGTTTTTATTATATTTTGCTCTATATTATATATACATAGATATAGAATATATATTACATTATATATTTTTGATAGATGATATTTTGCTCTAATTATATATATTATGTACCTCTCCTAATAATGATGACAGTGAAAGCAGCTACCAAATTTTGAGACCTTTCTGTGTGCCAGCCCCTGGGCAAAATACTATACCTCACGATAACTCTGAGTTTTTTATTATCCCACTTCTTCAAACTAGAAAATCAAGGATATAATAGTAATAATAATAATAATTGTTATTATTATCCCACTTCTACAAATAAGGAAATTGAGGCTACAGTTACTATTTACTATTACTACTCAGTTATTAACTTCTTAAGGTTGTGAGTGGAGGGGGCATGGTGGAGATACACTTTTACTGAATATTTTATCTGTGCCTGACACTTGACTAGGAGCTTTCAGGTATATTTTTTTATCATATGAGGTAAGTGTTAATCCTTTCCACCTTACAGATTCTTACAGTTCACTATAAACAAAATTAAGAAGACAAGTACTACACTTGGAAAAGGTATTTATAGTACATGTAACTGGCAAAGGATTGAGAGCCAGAGTATAATCAGTAAGGAAGAGACCAAATCCCTAATTTACAAAATTGAGTCAAATACATGAACAGGGAGTTTACTGAAGGGGAACACTGTAATAAGCAAAAACACATGAAATAATACTCAGCCTCTAATAAGGGAAATACAAGTCAAAACAGTGAGATACCATTTCATACACATACTGTTGGCAAAAATTAAAATGCCTGACATCTAGTGTTGGTAAATGAGAATGCTCCTACAGTGTTGGATACAAAAGAAAATAATATACCACTCTGGAGAGTAATTTGTGATGCAAAGATCATCATACCCCGAGACCAGCAGCTCCACTTCTACATATGTACCCTAGAGAAGTTCTCCCAGAGGGCATGTTCAATGCCAGTATAATTTGGGGGAATGGATCCATTGTGGTATTTTTATACAGCTGAAACTCATAAAGCGTTAAAATAAATGATCTTCCAGACATGTTACTTTTTCTGTTTCTCTATGATTAGAATATTTAATAACTTGAAATAAAAGATGTAACAAAACATAGATTCCAGACCATGTCTAAACAAATATTTATTGAACTAAACATTTATTTGCATAATGGTACTAGCAGTCACAATGTACTGAATGCTTACTTCCTGCTAGGTTCTGTATGTACTTCACACTCTCTTCTTTTCCTCACAACAATTCTGCATGGCAGACATTGTTAGACCAGCCATTAAATGAGGAAAATGAGCCTCTGGTAGGTAAATATGTTTTCTATGTTGGTATCTTGCTGATTCTCAGAAATCCACTCAGTATTACCTTTGTGTCTTGAAAGTATTAATGCTCTTATAACTTACAATCGGGAAATAACTTGAGCTCTCAAAAGTGTCTAGTTTAATATTAGTAAAGAGTGAAACTCCAAGACTGTAAATGTTACATACTCAAAAAAGTTTACATTTGCAAATTCCCCCATATGATTTCATTTTTATACCATTGGCAGGATCACGGCTTTGTTGAGAATGTGTGGGGACCATAAATAAGTCCAACTTCCTTTAAAAGAGCCCTTAAAAATTCACTGTACAGCTTTTAAGTTGAGGGAGGAACTTACTTCTGAGAAAGAAATGAACAGACGTTGAGCTGAAACGGCATCTTTCTCACAGGGAGATGAGTTCATCATGCAGGTCAGGGTGCTCCACGCCTATTACTGCCTCCGAGTTGGCAAAGCTGTTTGCTGTCCAAAGCCCTTGGCTTTCTTATTCTCGCCTCTGAGACTTGGTACATGTTATTTTCTCTGAGTGAAATGTATCTGTCAGCATCATAGCTCAGGACTTCTTTGTCAGGCTGTCACTGTAATGCCTCATCTGAGCCGTTCTTATAACAACCTCCAGATGGGAGGCACTGGGGGGCCCAGGGAAATTAGGGGAGGTGAAGATATCCTTGGGAATCTGTTGTCCAGGTGGTAGCTACATCTAGAAGGTAGGGACATCTCTCAGAAACCCCTCATCTCAGCCCAAGTGTGTACACAATTGGTGAGGCCCAAAGAAGGGGGCTTTTTGTGCGACCCCCCTCCTCCGCCCTGCAACATTACTGCATATATACAGATCTAACAGGCAACCGGACCTCTGACTTCCTCCTAACCCTATTCTCCTATCTCCCGGCTCTCTGATACTTGCCCTGTTCATTTTTTTCAAACTAAACACTTCCTAAAGCTTACCCTCTGAGGTCATTTTCCTGATTACCGTGCTGCCATTCTGTAACAAACACATACACTTCAGAATTTGCGACACCAGTCTGAGAGTTACCTGCTTATGTGGAAACCAGTATGCTGGTGTGGAAATAGAAAATCTAGAGTCAGAGCTGGCTCTTCCATTTCTTGTATGACCCTGAGCACTCTCTCTCAGCCCTCCCTATTAAGCTCGCAGGCTTGCTGGAACCAGCCTGTCCTGACACAAAATCTGTTTAATTTTCAGTAATATTGAGACCTGGTTTTTTAAAATAAGCATCAGAATATTCATTAATTTATTTACTGCCCTCTTTTTTATTGTGTTAAAGTATATATAACATAAAATTTATCATTTTTGTAATGTTTAAGTCTACACTGCAGTGACATTCCTTACATTCACACTGTGTAGCCATCACCACAGTACATGTCTAGAAGCTTCTCATCATCTGAAACTGAAGCTCCGTGTCCATTAAATAATAACCCACTTTCTCTCTTAATCATTATCCTACTTTCTGTCTATGAATCTGAATACTCCAGTCAGTTACCTCATATAAGTGGAATCATACAATATTTGTCCTTTTGTGTCTGGCTTATTTCCCTTAGCATAGGGTTTGTCTGTGCTGTAACGTGCATCATAATTTCACTCTTTCTTTAAGTCTGAATAATTGCATTGTATGTATATACTGCATGTGTCTGTTGCATCATTCATGGATGGCTATTTGGGTTGCTTCTACCTTTTGAGTTCTGCAAATAATGCTGCCAGGAACATTGGTGGTCCGATATTGTCCAAGTCTCTACTTTCCGTTTTTTGGGGTATATGCCTGGAAGTGAATTGCTGGATCCTATTTGTGTGTTTAATTTTTGAGGGATCACCATAATTTTTTCCACTGTAGCTAAACCAATTCACAATG
Source organism: Enhydra lutris kenyoni (assembly GCF_002288905.1). Classification (NCBI taxonomy): domain Eukaryota; kingdom Metazoa; phylum Chordata; class Mammalia; order Carnivora; family Mustelidae; genus Enhydra; species Enhydra lutris. Next base: position 12,577,157 of record NW_019154088.1, on the reverse strand, counting down.
TATGAGGGCTCAAGTTTCTCCACATCTTTTTCCATACATGGTATTTTCTGTTTTGTTTTTGTTTTTCAAAATAATAGCCATTCCAGTGGATGTGAAATGGTATCTCATTTTGGTGTTGACTTGAATTTCCCTAGTGATTACTGATGTTGAGGATCTTTTAAGGTGCTTTAACTGGCCTTTGCATATCTTCTTTGGAGAAATGTCTATTCACGTCCTTTGCCCATCAATTTCATAGAGTTGTTTAATTTTTGTTGTTGAATTGTAGGAGTTCTTTTTGTATTTTGGATATTAATCCTTATCATATATATGATTTGCAAATATTTTCTCCTGTTCTGTGAGTTGCCTTTTGTGAGCTGACAAAAACACTATGAGCACCTGGGTGGCTCAGTGAGTTAAGCCTCTGCCTTCAGCTCAGGTCATGATCGCAGGGTCCTGGGATCGAGCCCCACGTCAAGCTCTCTGCTCAGCAGGGAACCTGCTTCCCCCTCTCTCTCTGCCTGCCTCTCTGACTACTTGCGATCTCTCTCTCTCTGTCAAATTTTAAAAAATTAAAATTAGGGCACCTGGGTGGCTCAGTGGGTTAAAGCCTCTGCCTTCAGCTCAGGTCATGATCTCAGGGTCCTGGGATCAAGCCCCGCATCGGGCTCTCTGCTCAGCAGGGAGCCTGCCCACCCCCACTGCCTGCCTCTCTGCCCACTTGTGATTTCTGTCGAACAAATAAATAAAATCTTAAAAAAAATTAAAATTAAAATTTTTAAAAATCTAAAAGAAAAACAGACACTATTAAAAATTAAATTGTGTAACTTAAAGTTAGGTTATTTTTAAAAATATATATACTCAAAAGTCATCTGTTTTGTATGATTATATGATTACCTATGCTGTTAAGGTTACTTCCCTTCATTGTATCCATATGGTGGAAATACTATATAATGATATATATATAATTACTATATAATGTTGTGCCTTTTTCCCCAACTCTGCATTCTGTAACTTCATATTGCTAGCATAAAATTGGTCAAGGTAGAATTTACAGCACTGAAATCAATGAACTCTATAAATCAGGGTTTTATTGTTTTGTTGGTTATCTAAGCTTAAGAGAGCGATGCAGGAAAGGTTAATAGTTCATTGTCTGTGGCTGTTACATTGTGAATAGCACGAAAAAAATTGAGAAAATATTCTTTTAAAATTTGAAAAGTATTAATTTAGCAAGGAAGTCATTTGTTTTATTGAGAAATGAGTGATGTTTCAACATACCACTTTGTTATTTCACTTTTGTATTAATTGTTGAAGGAGAATATTAATTCATACATTCCTGGTGAACCTACATGCACAGAGCCAGTTGTTAAGTATTACAAACACACCACTGAGTGAGCTCTGTGAGAGCAGGATCTTTGCCCTGTTCATTACTGTAAACATGGCTCCCAGAAAAGTGGCTGACTTGTTGAATAAATGAAGACACTTAACTTCTTGGTGTCTCAGCTTCATCTATAAATTGAGAAACATGTAACTAAACTGCTACCACCCTGGGGTGAGGAAGAACAGAGGTGCTGTGTGCTAAAGCTGACAGTGCTTCATAAACAGGTAGTACTACACAAATGTAAAGCAGTCTTATTAAGATATGTTATGAGATTATCTGATACAGGCTTGATATATTGTGTTTTCTTGGGGCACCTGGGTGGCTCAATGGGTTAAGCCTCTGCCTTCAGTTCGGGTCATGATCTCAAGGTCCTGGCATCAGACCCGCCTCAGACTCCCTGCTCCGTGGGGAGCCTGCTTCTCTCTCTCCCTCTGCCTTCAGCTCCCCCTGCTTGTGCTCTCTCTCTCTCTCTCTGTCAAATAAATAAATAAAATCTTATATACATGTATATATACATATATATACACACATACATATATGTAATTTATTTATATACATATTTATATAAATAAATATATTTATATATGTTTATATATATTATATATACTTATAATATATTTATATAAATAAATTATATAAAATGTTTTCTTCATATGTTGTTTGGTTGAAGGACTCTAATGAAAAAAATGATTTTTGTATAGCTCACTTGTTTTACCCAAAGAAAATGTATTTTCACTTTATTTCTTTAAATACTTAGCAGTTCACTTTATTTCTTTAAATACTTAGCAGTCTTTCCTTTTACCTGGTCCAATTCTAAGCACTCTAGAAAATACCAGAGAATTATGTTCCTTGCACCGAAAATGTTTATAATCTGCTTATAATGATGACTTGCACAAGTTATTTAGAGAACAAAAAATTATGTGGTGAATGTTTGGTATTAGACATTCTGCATGGGTTTTAATGTTTGTTCTTTTTTTTTCTTAATAAGATGCCGAAGATATTTTGACTAGCCTTTCAGATTATAGAAACCCTTCTCTAGGCTATAAAGAGCATAGATTTCCTTGTCCAGGGCATCACAGATGGTGGTATTAGGTCATCATCAGTAAGCATTTAATAGATGACCACTGCGAGCATTCACCGTGCTAATAAGTACATCAAGTGTGTGAACTCTACAATTTACAGAGTCGGGTGAAATATGGCCTGTCGGAGAAAAAAAAAGATGAGCATAGATGCATTAGAAATACGTATGCATATCAACTATTAGCCATCCTTCTTCTTCTCAAACAGCCCATCTTACTTTACCAAAAATTAGTTCCCTGGAGTAGGTTGTCTATGCAATAAGATCAAAACATGGGTGATGGGGGGACAGTGGTGGCTTGGGATTTATAGGGCAAAAGAGTTTATTGAACATGAGGAAAAAGAATGCACAAGGAAAAGATTAGGGCTGTGGGCTCTGGGGCTTTCTCCTCCCATCCTCTGTACTTTGTCTCACCCCTTATATTCGACCTAAAATTCTTAGAGGCACAGCCACTGACCTGTGCCTGCGGACTTGGTATTAAACAACTATGTAGTCTGAGAACTTAGTGAGAGGGCATTCTTAATGATTGTGCACCGAAGTGGTGTTCTTTCTTTTCGAGGGTCTGTATGCATTAAACCCCTATCAGAGGGGTGCCTGGGTGGCTCAGTGGGTTAAGCCTCTGCTTTCGGCTCAGGTCATGATCTCAGGGTTCTGGGATTGAGCCCCATGTCGGGGGTCTCTGCTCGGCGAGGAGCCTGCTTCTCTCTCTCTCTCTGCCTGCCTCTGCCTACTTGTGATCTCTCTGTGTCAAATAAATAAATAAAATTAAAAAAAATAAATAAACCCCTATCAGATTTTCTTGCTGAGAGTCAATTACACACATGCTTAACCTTAATCACATTGTTCCTCGTCACTTTACACAGACAACCATTGAGAGTATCTCCACACTTTTTAAAAAGAGTTGACCCTCTTCCTTTTTTTGATACCTAGATCTCACTGAGACATGGAAAAAACAGACTTGTGTTTACTGCTTAAAGCTGATCCTTTGAGACAAAAGTGGTATTTTATATTTATGCATTCCATTTCTATTAACTTCTGTGAAAAGTGCTTTTTGAAGTTTATTTCCATTAAGCTGGAATATCTAATCCCCTGATCTAAACCATATTGGCCATGCCAACCGTGTTGGCAGCCTGTGCTCCAAACAAATATTTCAAGTAGATAACATTAACTTAAATAATCCTGCTGCCTAATATAGTCACAGATAAAATATTGATTTAAATGCTAATATAGATGTGCGGGGTTCCATTTTCTTACTGCTCTTATATACAAAAATGGATAAACATTTAGCCTTTCCTAGACAGGAGGACTTGCTCGTAGCCTGCCGCAGGTTTGAAAGCCTGAACGCCATGTTTTACTTCCCAGGGGCTTCATGCTATTAGACCAATGACTTGCCCCAAATCAGCGCTCAGGACTTGTACTGACTGGTTTATGGTGTGCCCTGTTTAAGATCCATACTGATTAAAATAGTACAAAAGAAGCAGTCAGATAGAATCGTGACAGTGAACAGTAGAATCTGAAAGGCTTTGCGTTTTACAAAATACCTGCAGATACGCACTCTCATTTAATCCTCTCAAAAATCCTGTGAGGCAGATAAAGAAGGTATTATCCTCATCCCATGTTATCCAAGGCCCCCCAGACAGAACTGCACCTGTACTCAAGTCTTCACGCTCCCGGGCCTGTGCAGTTTCCACAATACCATATGTGTTTCTGCCCCCTCTTTTAGGGTATAATGAAGAAATATAGTATTTGCATGGGGAAAATACTAACTGCATTACGAAGACTGTGATGGTTTCGTCATGAAGCAGTTGAGTGGCTTAACAAACTGCTGCATTGCTTGGTTCTGTTTGTCTGAAGTTTCTAAGTAGTTTTAGTGATTTTTTTTTTTTTGGGGTCTCTAAAGAGATTTATTTATTTATTTATTTATTTAATTTTTTATAAACATATATTTTTATCCCCAGGGGTACAGGTCTGTGAATCGCCAGGTTTACACAATTCACAGCACTCACCATAGCACATACCCTCCCCAATGCCCCCCAACCCCCCTCCCCCCATCAACCCTCAGTTTGTTTTGTGAGATTGAGAGTCACTTATGGTTTGTCTCCCTCCCAATCCCATCTTGTTTCATTTACTCTTCTCCTACCCCCTTAACCCCCCATGTTGCATCTCCTCTCCCTCATATCAGGGAGATCATATGATACTTGTCTTTCTCCGATTGACTTATTTCGCTAAGCATGATACCCTCTAGTTCCATCCATGTCGTCGCAAATGGCAAGATTTCATTTCTTTTGATGGCTGCATAGTATTCCATTGTGTATATATACCACATCTTCTTTATCCATTCGTCTGTTGATGGACATCTAGGTTCTTTCCATACTTTGGCTATTGTAGACATTGCTGCTATAAACATTCGGGTGCACCTGCCCCTTTGGATCACTACGTTTGTATCTTTAGGGTAAATACCCAGCAGTGCAATTGCTGGGTCATAGGGTAGTTCTATTTTCAACTTTTTGAGGAACCTCCATGCTGTTTTCCAGAGTGGTTGCACCAGCTTGCATTCCCACCAACAGTGTAGGAGGGTTCCCCTTTCTCCGCATCCTCGCCAGCATCTGTCATTTCCTGACTTGTTAATTTTAGCCATTCTGACTGGTGTGAGGTGATATCTCATTGTGGTTTTGATTTGTATTTCCCTGATGCCGAGTGATATGGAGCACTTTTTCATGTGTCTGTTGGCCATCTGGATGTCTTCTTTGCAGAAATGTCTGTTCATGTCTTCTGCCCATTTCTTGATTGGATTATTTGTTCTTTGGGTGTTGAGTTTGCTAAGTTCTTTATAGATTTTGGACACTAGCCCTTTATCTGATATGTCATTTGCAAATATCTTCTCCCATTCTGTCAGTTGTCTTTTGGTTTTGTTAACTGTTTCCTTTGCCGTGCAAAAGCTTTTGATCTTGATAAAATCCCAATAGTTCATTTTTGCCCTTGCTTCCCTTGCCTTTGGCGATGTTCCTAGGAAGATGTTGCTGCGGCTGAGGTTGAAGAGGTTGCTGCCTGTGTTCTCCTCAAGGATTTTGATGGATTCCTTTCTCACATTGAGGTCCTTCATCCATTTTGAGTCTATTTTCATGTGTGGTGTAAGGAAATGATCCAATTTCATTTTTCTGCATGTGGCTGTCCAATTTTCCCAGCACCATTTATTGAAGAGGCTGTCTTTTTTCCATTGGACATTCTTTCCTGCTTTGTTGAAGATTAGTTGACCATAGAGTTGAGGGTCTATTTCTGGCCTCTCTATTCTGTTCCATTGATCTATGTGTCTGTTTTTGTGCCAGTACCATGCTGTCTTGATGATGACAGCTTTGTAATAGAGCTTGAAGTCCGGAATTGTGATGCCACCAACTTTGGCTTTCTTTTTCAATATTGCTTTGGCTATTCGAGGTCTTTTCTGGTTCCATATAAATTTTAGGATTATTTGTTCCATTTCTTTGAAAAAAATGGATGGTACTTTGATAGGAATTGCATTAAATGTGTAGATTGCTTTAGGTAGCATAGACATTTTCACAATATTTATTCTTCCAATCCAGGAGCATGGAACATTTTTCCATTTCTTTGTGTCTTCCTCAATTTCTTTCATGAGTACTTTATAGTTTTCTGTGTATAGATTCTTAGTCTCTTTGGTTAGGTTTATTCCTAGGTATCTTATAGTTTTGGGTGCAATTGTAAATGGGATTGACTCCTTAATTTCTCTTTCTTCTGTCTTGTTGTTGGTGTAGAGAAATGCAACTGATTTCTGTGCATTGATTTTATATCCTGACACTTCACTGAATTCCTGTACAAGTTCTAGCAGTTTTGGAGTGGAGTCTTTTGGGTTTTCCACATATAGTATCATATCATCTGCGAAGAGTGATAGTTTGACTTCTTCTTTGCCAATTTGGATGCCTTTAATTTCCTTTTGTTGTCTGATTGCTGAGGCTAGGACTTCTAGTACTATGTTGAATAGCAGTGGTGATAACGGACATCTCTGCCATGTTCCTGACCTTAGCGGAAAAGCTTTCAGTTTTTCTCCATTGAGAATGATATTTGCGGTGGGTTTTTCATAGATGGCTTTGATAATATTGAGGTATGTGCCCTCTATCCCTACACTTTGAAGAGTTTTGATCAGGAAGGGATGCTGTACTTTGTCAAATGCTTTTTCAGCATCTATGGAGAGTATCATATGGTTCTTGTTCTTTCTTTTATTAATGTGTTGTATCACATTGATTGATTTGCGGGTGTTGAACCAACCTTGCAGCCCTGGAATAAATCCCACTTGGTTGTGGTGAATAATCCTTTTAATGTACTGTTGAATCCTATTGACTAGTATGTTGGTGAGAATTTTTGCATCTGTGTTCATCAAGGATATTGTTCTGTAGTTCTCTTTTTTGATGGGATCCTTGTCTGGTTTTGGGATCAAGGTGATGCTGGCCTCATAAAATGAGTTTGGAAGTGTTCCTTCCATTTCTATTTTTTGGAACAGTTTCAGGAGAATAGGAATTAGTTCTTCTTTAAATGTTTGGTAGCATTCCCCCGGGAAGCCGTCTGGCCCTGGGCTTTTGTTTGTTTGGAGATTTTTGATGACTGTTTCAATCTCCTTACTGGTTATGGGTCTGTTCAGGCTTTCTATTTCTTCCTGGTTCAGTTGTGGTAGTTTATATGTCTCTAGGAATGCATCCATTTCTTCCAGATTGTCAAATTTGTTGGTGTAGAGTTGCTCGTAGTATGTTCTTATAATTGTCTGTATTTCTTTGGTGTTAGTTGTGATCTCTCCTTTTTCATTCATGATTTTATTTATTTGGGTCTTTTCTCTTTTCTTTTTGATAAGTTTGGCCAGGGGTTTATCAATCTTATTAATTCTTTTAAAGAACCAGATCCTAGTTTCGTTGATTTGTTCTATTGTTTTTTTGGTTTCTATTTCATTGATTTCTGCTCTGATCTTTATGATTTCTCTTCTCCTGCTGGGTTTAGGGTTTCTTTCTTGTTCTTTCTCCAGCTCCTTTAGGTGTAGGGTTAGGTTGTGTACCTGAGACCTTTCTTGTTTCTTGAGAAAGGCTTGTACCGCTATATATTTTCCTCTCAGGACTGCCTTTGTTGTATCCCACAGATTTTGAACCGTTGTGTTTTCATTATCATTTGTTTCCATGAATTTTTTCAATTCTTCTTTAATTTCCTGGTTGACCCATTCATTCTTTAGAAGGATGCTGTTTAGTCTCCATGTATTTGGGTTCTTTCCAAATTTCCTCTTGTGATTGAGTTCTAGCTTCAGAGCATTGTGGTCTGAAAATATGCAGGGAATGATTCCAATCTTTTGATAACGGTTGAGACCTGATTTAGGACCGAGAATATGATCTATTCTGGAGAATGTTCCATGTGCACTAGAGAAGAATGTGTATTCTGTTGCTTTGGGATGAAATGTTCTGAATATATCTGTGATGTCCATCTGGTCCAGTGTGTCATTTAAGGCCTTGATTTCCTTGTTGATCTTTTGCTTGGATGATCTGTCCATTTCAGTGAGGGGAGTGTTAAAGTCCCCTACTATTATTGTATTATTGTCGATGTGTTTCTTTGATTTTCTTATTAATTGGTTTATATAGTTGGCTGCTCCCACGTTAGAGGCATAGATATTTAAAATTCTTAGATCTTCTTGTTGGACAGATCCTTTGAGGATGATATAGTGTCCTTCCTCATCTCTTATTATAGTCTTTGGCTTAAAATCTAATTGATCTGATATAAGGATTGCCACTCCTGCTTTCTTCTGATGTCCATTAGTATGGTAAATTCTTTTCCACCCCCTCACTTTAAATCTGGAAGTGTCTTCGGGTTTCAAATGAGTTTCTTGTAGGCAACATATAGATGGATTTTGTTTTTTTTATCCATTCTGATACCCTGTGTCTTTTGATTGGGGCATTTAGCCCATTAACATTCAGGGTAAGTATTGAGAGATATGAATTTAGTGCCATTGTATTGCCTGTAAGGTGACTGTTATTGTATATTGTTTCTGTTCCTTTCTGATCTACTAGTTTTAGGGTCTCTCTTTGCTTAGAGGACCCCTTTTAATATTTCCTGTAGAGCTGGTTTGGTGTTTGCAAATTCTTTCAGTTTTTGTTTGTCCTGGAAGCTTTTAATCTCTCCTTCTATTTTCAATGATAGCCTAGCTGGATATAGTATTCTTGGCTGCATGTTTTTCTCGCTTAGTGCTCTGAATATATCATGCCAGCTCTTTCTGGCCTGCCAGGTCTCTGTGGATAAGTCTGCTGCCAATCTAATATTTTTACCATTGTATATTACAGACTTCTTTTCCCGGGCTGCTTTCAGGATTTTCTCTTTGTCACTAAAACTTGTAAATTTGACTATTAGGTGACAGGGTGTGGACCTATTCTTATTGATTTTGAGGGGGGTTCTCTGAACCTCCTGGATTTTGATGCTTGTTCCCTTTGCCATATTGGGGAATTTCTCTCCAATAATTCTCTCCAATATACCTTCTGCTCCCCTCTCTGTTTCCTCTTCTTCTGGAATCCCAATTAATCTAATGTTGTTTCGTCTTATGGTGTCACTTATCTCTTGAATTCTCCCCTTGTGGTCCAGTAGCTGTTTGTCCCTCTTTTGCTCAGCTTCTTTATTCTCTGTCATTTGGTCTTCTATATCGCTAATTCTTTCTTCTGCCTCATTTATCCTAGCAGTGAGAGCCTCCATTTTTGATTGCACCTCATTAATAGCTTTTTTGATTTCAACTTGGTTAGATTTTAGTTCTTTTATTTCTCCAGAAAGGGCTTTTATATCTCCCGAGAGGGTTTCTCTAATACCTTCCATGCCTTTTTCGAGCCCGGCTAGAACCTTGAGAATCGTCATTCTGAACTCTAGATCTGACATATTACCAATGTCTGTATTGATTAGGTCCCTAGCCTTTGGTACTGCCTCTTGTTCTTTTTTTTGTGGTGAGTTTTTCTGCCTTGTCATTTTGTCCAGATAAGAGTATATGAAGGAGCAAGTAAAATACTAAAAGGGTGGCAACAACCCCAGGAAAATATGTTTTAACCAAATCAGAAGAGATCCTAAATCGTGAGGGGGGAGAAAGGGGATAAAAAGAGGTTCAGAAAGACAAAAAATATATATAAAAGAAAAATATATATATATATTAGATAAACTAGTTAAACAACGTTAAAAAAGAAAAGGGTAAAAGTTAAAAAAATTTGGCAGAAGAAGAGAAAAAAAATTGAAAAAGAAAAAAAATTAAATTAACTGCAAGGCTAAAGAATCGTGGGGAGAAAGCCATGAGTTCCGTGCTTTGCTTTCTCCTCCTCTGGAATTCCACTGCTCTCCTTGGTATTGAAACTGCACTCCTTGGTAGGTGAACTTGGTCCTGGCTGGATTTCTTGTTGATCTTTTGGGGAGGGGTCTGTTGTAGTGATTCTCAAGTGTCTTTGCCCCAGGTG